>NC_134363.1:32977899-33005399 GCF_048569485.1 Anomaloglossus baeobatrachus | reverse complement strand
GGGAGCTGGAAGAACAGGGAAGCCGGAGAGAAAAGGAGCGGGCGGAACCTCATAGTGCGAAGCAGTCCGGTGTGGGTCCGGGCTGTGGGTAGCCAGAAGTGGGAGCCGGGCGAAGAGGAGTAGTCAGGCAAGTCACCCACTAGGCGCCAGAACCACCCGTCAACTACGAACCGTTCCGGAGGCTGCGCCGCTTGCCAGGTCAGTCCCTTTCCGATTATGTGAGGGCTCAGTGGGCCGAATGGCAGCGCGCTTACTCTCCTGAGTGACCCGTAACGACCGGAGGTAATGGAACTGTTTATGTTGAGTACCGGCATTCTTAAAAGAGCCGGAGAAGTTCCACAGTTTGCAACCTGTTCAAGCTACGAGCCCGGAAGGAGCCTGATGCTGGACTGAGCCAGGGGCTCCCTCCGTGTTGTTAAAGAAGGCTTTGTTGATTTGTGCTCCTATCTACTAAGACCGGGAGTGTTGTGAAAACCTCCGGGCAGAAGACCAGCCAAGACCGGGAGGCTGTAACGGCCTCCGGGCACACTGTCTTCAAAGACCGGGAGCTTCCAGGAGGAACTCCGGGCGCTGGACTGGTGTGCCCTTGCGTGTGCCCGAAGGTGAACATGTTTATAGTTTTATTATAATGACTTTGTGATATAAATGTGGTTTTAGGTTTGTGCCTTGCCGGGAGGCTTAGGCTTAAAGAGGGGAGGTATGTAAGGGGTGGGCAGATCCCTTACAAGGAAGCACAGGTTTTCTCTGAAGTGGTTAATGCTGTCCCCATAGAAACTGTACAGGAGGGAGGAGGAGCCGGCAGCTTAGGGGGAAAGGAAGTGTGTGCTGAAGGCAGTTGTGTCGGGGACGGGAGAGAAGAAACAGCCAGGGGCAGAGTGTGGAGCTGAGTGGGCAGAAAGAAAGAAAGAAAGAAGGGAGCTGGAAGAACAGGGAAGCCGGAGAGAAAAGGAGCGGGCGGAACCTCATAGTGCGAAGCAGTCCGGTGTGGGTCCGGGCTGTGGGTAGCCAGAAGTGGGAGCCGGGCGAAGAGGAGTAGTCAGGCAAGTCACCCACTTGAGGGGACGCTAGGGCAGGCTTTCCCTCAGCGAAAGAAAAGCGCCACAGCACTGTGTTTTGTTACTGCCACGTGTGGAGACTTGTGAAGAATAAAACATGTTTGTTATTTGCATCGAACCATGCCTGAAGAGTGTTTGTGCGCCGGACAACACCTGCACCACCACACTCTGCCCCACCACGACATCTCCTGTCCCCAAAGTGACGGCGGAACCAGGGGTAAGCCTGATAGCAAGTGCCACGACTACAAGGCCGGAGGCACCCCTGGCACCCCGTTACATCTGGACCCGGGGGTCACGCGGCCACTCCAATGAAGGGGGTTTTTTAAAGGGGATGGTGTACTTAGAGTTCGTGACACCACCCATGGTGTGTGGTAAGGTGGAGTACCCGGTGGCGATGGAGTGGGCAGCCAGGTGTTTAACCCCTCCCCGGGACTCGGTGATGGTGGAGGCACGTGCCGTTGGGGAGGTAAGGGTCACTTGCGTACTCACTCAGTCCAATAACACTGACACCGACAACTTAGTAAACCAAAGTTCTGGACACCGCTGCCGCTGAGAGGAGCACGTTTGGGTCCCGTTTTTGCTGGTATTTCCTGTTGATCTGTGACCTTTACCTTGACACCTGTGTTTTCTTCTAGTTGGTCCCTTTAGCTTGAAACTAGTCGGGTCCCGCTCCCCAGTATGGTTAACTGAGGGAGCTTGCTCTCATCGTTCACGCTTGGGATTTCCTAGACCGTATGTGTGGAAACTAAGTGCTATCCCCCTCGTAGCCCTAGTACCCCGATTTGGAGCAGGTGGAGAGCGGATCTTGAAGGCTCGGTCCACATCGGTTGAAATGTCAGGTTGCCTGAAGCTACTCCCTGACCTAGGGTCCACGTACACCATCGTGCCCTGGTCCCTGCCCGGTGATGGTACAAGGCCGCCGGCTGTCCTCCACGACAATGCAGTGCCCCTTGTCACGATCCCCTGCGACCGGGGGTCCAGCTCCTACTAGGCCCAGACCACTGTCTGCCACCTAGTAGTTCCAAGTAGCCCAGCTCCTGACCTCCTCTCTCCTTCACCTCCAACAGTACTCTGGCCTACTCCTGACCTCCCCTTAAAAACCCCCGAAAGTGGGTGACCCAATTCCACTCAGGCCATCCACTGGTGTGTCTGATGGATGCAGAGTGTTCCTGTGCCGCCCCCACGTCAGCAGTCGGGCTGCTCGGATCCGAATCCGCAGTGGCTCGAGGGGTTTTCCGGACCTGGGGGTCGCGCAGACACTCAAATAAAAAGGGACATATATGTACGGTGATTGCTGTAGATCAGGGTTCCCCAACTCCAGTCCTCGAGGGCCGCCAACAGTGCATGTTTTCAGAATTTCCTTAGCATTGCATGGGTGTTGGAATCATCAACTGTGCAGGTGATTAAATTATCACATGTGCAATACTAAGGAAATCCTGAAAACATGCACTGTTGGCGGCCCTTGAGGACTGGAATTGGGGACCCATGCTGTAGATACTTCGTGACGCCACTCACGATGTGTGGTAATATGGTGTACTGTTGGGGAGCACCCGGGGATGATGGGATGGCAGCTGGATGTTAACCCCCTCCGTGGGTAGGGGTGGATTCCCCGGGGCTCAGGGTCCAGGATACGGGGAGCGATGTGGGCCGGAGGTGGCGTGCCAGGCTGGACCTGGGAATGTTGGTGTACTCACTGTTGAATAATTGCAGACAAGTCTGTTGGTAGACCAAGGTGTCAGTGGCCGGCTGCTGCGTTCGGGTGTACTCGGGTACCACACCCGGCTGGTGTACCGATGTCCCTTCCTCCGGCAGTTTGTACTTTTTCTCACTTCTGGACAACTCCGTATGGAATGGGGAAGTCCGCTCCTGGTATCTTCTGGTTGGGAGATGTGCCTGCGAAAACTGACATTTGGGATCTCAGTGGGTGTTTGCAGATACCCTATTCCCCGCAGTGTGCTGCCGTTTCGCTCTATCTGGGCTAACACTTCTGGAGCAAGGCCTGCAACCTTGCTCCCGGCCTGGTGAATTAGAGAAGGGGCTTGCAACCCTCTTCTAACTAGGGTCCAGGTACCCCACCTGTGCACGGTTTCCGTACCGGATCTCCGCTGTCAGTACCGGCGGGCTCCAACCCTGCCCCAGTCTACTTTGGATTTCCCGCAACCGGACTCCCGTCGCCTTTGGACACGGTCCACTGCTTGCCACCTAGTCAGTAGACCAGGCCCACTACCCTGTCTACCCTCCACTAGGCTCAGCTTTTCTCTTGACAGTTTGTCACTGTAACTCCTCTCCACTTGACCTCCAACTTCAAACTCCCAACTTCGACCTCGACTCAGACTTAGACTAACTTGTTCCTGCCCCCGGATCCTGAAGACCCCTAGATGGGCGCTGCCAATCCGCCTGGTCCTGCCCACTGGTGTGTCCTTCCTACCCTGAGGGGGGTGGCTAGGATTTTGTGGCAGATGGAACCTGGTGTGGGAAGGTGTTATGTGGGGTGTTGTACACTTCTGTGACCACCTGGCGGCGCCAGGGCGTCACATTCCTAGGATTTTGATTAGCTGGTTTTGGCAACACCAATGGTTAGGGACCCGTAACCAAGGAGGAGGTGGATATTGTACAGAAGGGCAGATTGCACAATACCCTGTGACGACCTGATAGGCCAGGGCGTCACATTTCTATCTATCTATCCTTCTATCTATTTATCTATCAATCTATCTATTTATCTATCCCTCTATTTATCTATCATACAATACACAGGTAAAAGACTCCGTCGGCTTTTTCGATAAGAGGGTTTGTAAAAGAAAACTCTAGCGGTTCCATCATCGGCTTAAAGACGTCATGTGCACAAAGCCTTCGGGGAGTTTCTGGATGAATTGTTCCTTTCCTGAAGAGTTTCCAGAAGTGTTTAGAACAGTTTTTTATTCCTCCTGAAGTGTTTTTTTGCAACCTACTTAGTTTGGAGAACATTTAATTAGGATCCGCTCCAAAGAAGTGACCGGCACTTTACTTTCCTTCCACCAGATCTTCTCGAAACTTGAAGTAGAACAAAAATGGTTAAACTCCTAAACATCTGACCAGTGAATCATTTTAGAATAGAAGTTTTGTTTGAGGACCTTTGTGCACAGACACCCAGGGGTACTTTGCACGCTGCGACATCGCTACTGCGATATCGTCGGGGTCAAATCGAAAGTGACGCACATCCGGCGCCGGTAACAACGTCGCAACGTGTAAAGCCTAGATGCGCCGATAAACGATCGCAAAAGCATCGTAAATCGGTGATCTGTGTAGTGTCGGTCATTTTCATAATGTCGCACCAATAGGAGATACGATGTTGTTCCTCGTTCCTGCGGCAGCACACATCGCTGTGTATGAAGCCGCAGGAGCGAGGAACATCTCCTTACCTGCCTCCACCGGCTATGCGGAAGGAAGGAGGTGGGCGGGATTTTTACGTTCTGCTCATCTCCGCCCCTCCGCTTCTATTGGCCGCCTGCCGTGTGACGTCGCTGTGACGCCGCACGACCCGCCCCCTTAGGAAGGAGGCGGGTCGCCATCTAGAGCGACGTCGCAGGGCAGGTGAGTCCATGTGAAGCTGCCGTAGCGATAATGTTCGCTACGGCAGCTATCACAAGATATCGCATGTGTGACGGGGCGGGTATCATCGGCTAGCAATGTCGCAACGTGCAAAGTACCTCTCAGGTCTCATTCAGACATCCATGGAAATTGGTCAGCGCATAGACCGTAGTGCACAGACTGATCACGAGTCTCCTGCCCAAACTCATCAGCCTTGTGAATTCGGGGTAGGGGACTCACAGTCCATAAATTGTGGTCCATGCGCAGATGTGACGCCCTGGACTAGCCAGGTAGTCACAGGTAGTCCCTTGCACAAACACCTGCCCCTAAAAAGGTACCAGCAGCCAACCTTAAAACCCTGAGTCACCCCTCTCAGGTTCTGACGTTCACACCCAGGGGCGGAGCCAGGTGGTTGGCTACGCCCACCGAGGAGTTCAGATAGCCTGAGGCGGGAAAACACATGGAGTTCTGTTTTGGAGGTGAAAGGGAGAGGAAAGGAGAGGAGTAGGGAGAGAGTTAGGAGAAGAAGATATCTGTCAGGGATCTGGGTCAGAGCCCGGATACCCTGTGGCCAGGAGGCAGACGGTGGTTGCCGCCTGCAGGAGCTGGGATTACAGCTGGTGGAACCGTAAGGGACCGGGACCGGGTAGTGGCCCGCCGGTACCGAACCGGGGAACTGATTGGAAACCGGAGCACCAGGAGGGGTACTCAGACCCAGTACGAGGTCCAAAAGCCACTGGACCGAGTCGAATTCACTGATTGGGGTCTGGACTTTAGGTCCTTTCCCTCCCAAGACCCGACTGAAGACAACAGCCCAACCAGAGGAATAGAAAGCCACCGCCCAGGCATCAAGATCCCACGGGCCAGCGTCTGCGGGCAAACGGGCTCTACCGGCACACATAAAGCTGGGGAGCGGACTACCGTTGCTCAAGCATAGGAGTCATCATTTCTACCAAAAGTGAGGTGCAGGAGAAAGGTGGAAACCACCAACCTAGAAAGGGAAAAAGCGCAACCGGCTGAAGGCATCGTCCCCCATCTTGTTTGGTTTACCAGAGACTCCGGTGTGTCTGTGATAGTGAGTACAACAGTGCCCTCGGGCCGCGCACCACACCGCACCCACCGACACGCCAGCACGCATCCATCCCCCCTCCTCAGCAAACCTCGGGCCCCCGGGACCATCACACCCCCTACCCACGGAGGGGTCAGCATCAAGCTGCGCAACACCGTCCCCGGGAGTCTAGTCAACGGCAGCGGTAGTGTCCATCCATTCACCACAACCCGTGGGTGGCGTCACGAACGTAATCCCCAAACAACTGCAGCCTCGGCCGTGGACCACCCCACCGAACACCACCCCTCACGTAGCGCCAGCATTCCCTTCAGAGTGACGTGACCCCCGGGTCCGGGAGGAGCTCGAGCCACCCACCGATGAGCACGGATCCAAGCGGCTCGGCAGCCGGCCGAGCCCCGGGGCTGTGCACAGACATTCAGACATCCATAAAAATGGTTCCTCACATGGACCATAGTGCACAAACTGGCCACGAGTCTCCTGCCCTACTCAGCAGCCTCGTAAATTCAGGCAGGGGACTCATGGTTAGTCCATAAATTACGGTCCATGTGCAGACCAATTTTCACGAACATCGGAATGAGCTCTATAGCTGCATTCACATGTCTGTATTTCATTGTCCGTGTATGGACCCCAACCCCCAGACCAGCTGCAAGACTCCTGACCAGAACCAGCAACCTAATATCTGTTTGTCCAGGTGAGGAGACCCATGGTCGGTCCGAAGACTCATGGTCTGATATTAAGCCTAAATTATGGAACTGCTCTTTTTTATTTTTTTGCATTTGTATTCATTTTAGATTACTGCTTGTGATCTTCTCATTTTTCTTGGTTCCTCTCATTGCTTTTCTCCGCAGACCGTCTGTGCATTGTGATCGATGGGTGGTTGAAGCAGGTGGACGCCGGAAATGGTCACGTTTATGGTGTCAATAATTACGACGACGTATATCACCTGGTGAACGGTATCTGGCAGCAGCTTCCTGGGAAGCTCATACACGTGACGGCTGGTCTGGCCGGTGTCTGGGGAGTCAACAGGCTTCAGAATGTCTACAAATTAGTATATGGCACTTGGCTGCTGATGTCAGGTAAGAAGACGTGTCTTGTGGCGTCCTGGGGTTGCACCATTTTTTACCCTCGCCATGAAAATTTAGAGGCAATTATAGTAATGTATGCCTACAGGAGACTAAAGGCTGCTTTACATGCTCGTGAAAGCACCCGCCCCGTCATTTGTGCGTCACGGGCAAATCGATGCCCGTGGCGCACAATATCGCTAGTACGCGTCACACATACTTACCTTCCTAGCGACGTCGCTGGGGCCGGCTAACAACCTCTTTTTTAAGGGGGAGGTTCGTGCTACGTCACAGCGACGTCACATAGTGGCCACCCAATAGAAGCGGAGGGGCGGAGAGCAGCCGCATAAATGACACGCCCACCTCGTTGTCGGAGGACGCAGGAACGCTGTTGTTTGTTGTGCCCGGGGGTGTCACACGTAGCGATGTGTGCTGCCTCAGGAACGACCAACAACCTGCGTCCAGAATGAGCAACGTTATTTTGAAAATGAACGAAGTGTCAACGATCAACGATTTGGTGAGTATTTGGGATCGTTAGCTGTCGCTGGTAAGTGTCACATGCAACGTCACTAACGAGGCCGGATGTGCGTCACGAATTCCGTGACCCCAAGACAAGAGGAAAAAGACATTGCACATGACCGCACAACCTAGATATAAATTTTAACACCTTTATTTAAGAACACTTGTACACTATAAAAACAATTAAAACATGGACATACTGCCGAAACCAGGCACCCACAGATATTATAATAAGATAAAGTCAAAATCCCTTATAATCGTGCAATTTATAGATATACTACGGGAATAAGAAAAGCCTGCAACCACCTAAATAGCATGCATGAAGTCCCGTACAGTGGATTGTATAGTGTATAGATATTCACATATGCAAGCAATAACAGTACGGGCGTCATAAATCACAGCAGGTTCTATGCAACACAAAAAGGCTAGCCAGCCCAAGCATGGAAGAGGCATATATGCAAGAAACATAGCAATTGATAATATGGCCTGAAGAGTATCATATGTGCTCTATATAATCAGATGGAACCTAAGCAAAAATCTGCCCAATCAAACCCATACAGGCATAAGATAGTATTTAGCTCAATCCCAGATCAGGAGGATAGCCAATAGCCCACCTAGGGTTAGCATACCCAGGAAGGATAAGGATAGAGACCTGCAGCAAGAGCTGGTGGAAGCAAGGCAACCACAGACCGTGGCAATTAGGGGGTGGGTACGCAGGAGATCCCATGCGTATCGCCGCTCCTGCGGCTTTGTCAGGGAAAGGAAGAGTAAAAGTGTACTGGAAAACAAGGCTATTTAAAGGTAAGTAAGTAGTGTCACCTGTGTCATGATGCTGGTGCGGTCCGGACCATGTGTATAATGTGAGACGCGGGCGCATGCGCAGTATGCATGGACGGCAAGTCAGGAGGCTCAAAATAGTATCAATGCGTTATATTCGCAAGCACATGCGCGGTGCACATAGAAGGTGAACGGGGAAGGGCACAGTAGTGCCCGTATATTATATTCGTTGGCACAAGCGCGATGTGCATGTATACAAAAAGAGAAAAGAGGAAAAAGGCACCGCTGGTGCGATCAGGACAAGCGCCTCCAAAGCAGAGGGAGCGGGAAGGGGGGAATAGGGGGGACTTCACTTACAGTCATAAGTGTGTAAGCATGGTAAACCTGCAGTAGCCCTAGGGGGTCAGGTAACCCGTGCTAACGATGTCTAATTAGCCATAATATTTATAGAAAGCAAACCAAAACTGCTAGAATTGGAAATATAGCGTGGCCAAAAAATAGTGCCACGTTACAAAGCCATCAAACCACAACAAGAATTAATGAAAGTGGCTAGATGGCCTGTAAAATATAATATATACAGTTACAGATGTAAACAATATTTAATGGAGAGCCAGCAAACGATATATACATATAACCGTGAAATTCCTGCAAGGACCAACAGTGCACGAGGACCCCTGGAAGGGAAGGGAATTAAACATTTATGCAGCAATTTCATATACATGTGTAATTCAATTTAAGGACCAAGATTTTTTCAAAACATTTTATGTAAAAATGAACAGAACCAATATCCCTTGGTATGAGGAGAATAGTCCATAGAATACTGCTTAAAGGTAGCGGAGGAAATACGTAAGATAGCCATAAAGCTTAAGGGCCAGACAAGTCATAATGTCCAGTGAGAGTCAAATTCAATGGATCCATCAGATGAAAACTCATCCCCAGAAAAAAAGGGGGGGAGGATATGCATATGTGGAACCATAGGCAACAAAGACAAGTGCATGTGGGATGCAAATAGACGAAAAGGAGGGCCATCGACGACCAACTCAGGAAAGGTCCTAAAGGCCGACAAATCCAGCTATAACAGATGTTCCATAGGGCTCCAAGAGGTCCATGCTGCCAAAAGAGGTCCTAGAGGACAAGTTTACTTTGATCAAAGATCTGTATCTCTTTTGTAGGCGACTAACTCTTCAAGTTCTTTTCAAGAAACCGGAGGTCATCGACTCTTTGGAACCGGATGAACAGCAAGTTTTTCGTGACTTGTTGCTGTGACGCCCTGGCCCCCAGGGGTCACAGGTAACATCACACACACATACCCCAGCCCTTGTGAGGACATTTCCGTTACCCGAAAGGGAGACCTGATGCCTCCCTCAGGGCAAGTAGAGCACACCAGATGGGCGGAGCCAGGCGGAGTGAGTGCCACCGCCAAGGGCCAAGCACCCGACGAGCCAGCGCCTGCGGGCAACCGAAGGCTCTTCCTGCAGCTAAACGCCGGGGAGCGGGCTACCACTATCTAGGCAGGGTAGCCGAAAAGTGAACAAAAGGTGCAAGGGAAAGGGGCCGCCATCAGCCTCACAAGGGACACAGGCAGCCGGCTGCGGGACTCGACCATCCCCGAACTTTGGTTTACCAGTGACTCTGAGTGCAAATTAATCGTGAGTACATCAGTGCCACTCGGGCACGGCACCGCACCGCAGCGCGGCACCTTGCACCATGACACCCAACATCGCCTGTCCCACCACCGGACCCCGGGACACACTGCCCCTGCCCACGGACGGGTTAACACCAAGGCTGCGCCACAACACCGTGCCCCGGGAGCCCCCGCCATCATCCGCAGCGGTGGTGCCAGCTATCACCACGACCCGTGGGTGGCGTCACGACTCACCCCGCTCCACAGTCCCACCACCTCCCCTCTAACAGAGCGACGTGGCCCCCGGTCCGGGAGGCGCTCGAGCCACCGACGCGTACCCGAGCCCGAATTCGAGCAGCTCAGCGGCTGCAGCCGAGCCCCTCTCAGGGCGGTACATTGGAACTATTGTAGGAGAATGACAATGACACCAGCAGGGGTAAGTTTCCTTATAAGAACAAATCTTGTGTTACCCCCTCATTCTCCATTGCACCATCAATTAAATTGTTTTTTGGGTTGGTTAAAACCGACTTTCTGGATCTACCAGTTGGCAACCCTAGGGCCCCCAATCTTACCATCCAAGAGAAGAAGGCCATTAACAACCTTAAGACCAACAGTAATTTGGTCATTAAGGAGGCAGATAAAGGGGGCAATGTAGTGATTTCGCCCATAAACATGTACTTAGAGGAGGCCTATAGGCAACTGAACAACTCTGCTTATTATATCAAGTTGCCTTCGAATCCGACTGCCCCCTTTATGGCAAGATTCCATCGCTTCATGAATACCGCGCATCAAGTTGGCATCATCTCTACGGATGAGAAAAAATTCATGTGGGTGGAACACCCTATCATTCCGACTTTTTACATGCTGCCCAAAATTCATAAGTCCGCCACCTCGCCACCGGGAAGACCCATTGTTGTCAGCATAGGACTGCATGCATGCGGTCTCCTATTTTCTAGACGGCCAGGTACGTTCTGACCGCATGCATGATTCCTTCCTCATTGACCTATTGGATTTCCTGCATAACCATAATTATTTCTTGTTCGATAGAAACTTTTATAGACAAGTTTTGGGATTCGCAATGGGAGTTCGCTGTGCGCTGGCTTTCGCCAACCTATTTTTAGGTTGGTGGGAAGCTACCCAGGTCTTTCCATTGGACATTTTTTGTAGCAAAGTTTGTCATTGGTATCGTTATATCGATGACATATTCTTTATATGGTTGGGAACAAAAGAAGAATGTGATGACTTCATTACATCTCTGAATGAGAATTCTTATAATATCTTTTTGACCCACCATTTTTCGTCTACTACAGTGCCTTTTTTGGATCTACTAATTTTGAATAGGGGAGACCATCTAACGACGACTCTGTTCAGAAAACAAATGGCCACCAACAGTCTTCTTGAATTTCATAGCTTGCATCCACATCATGTGAAGAACAGTGTACCAACGGGTCAGTATCTTCGCATTAGGCGCAATTGCTCAGAGGACCATGACTTCCACCAACAGGTGGCATTACTCACCAACAGGTTCCGCGCTCGTGGATATCCCAGGAGAGTGCTGTTCAAGGCATACCAACGGGCCTCGTCTTAGACACAAGCCTCCCTAATCAAGACCACTGTTACGGGGGGACCGGCAGATTAGGACCAGGGGGTATATATCCTAATCGTCAGTCGGGGCCCACCGTGCTCCAGATGACAAAGGAGCTGCTGGCACCTGAGGGTTAGGCGGAGACTATACAGCTGGATGGCTCTGAGATAACCCAGGAACTCTGGGAACCGGTCACGTGTGTTTGGACACGTCAGACCGGACAACAACCCGATTAGCGTTTTGGTGCACCTAGCGCTACACCAACCACGTGTTCAGGAAACACGTCAGGCCGGGTGGTAACCAGGTAGCGTTGACCGGAAGACCGCCACGAAAGTGCCCTGTCGGCCACGTGTGTAGGACACGTCAGGCTGAGCGGTCCTCCGATTAGCGTTTCTGGCCACCTCTCGACTGGCCACGTGTGTGTAGGACACGTCAGGCCAGATGGGTACACCAGTAGCGTTGACCGGGAAGCCGAGGAGGATAAGGAACACCCTGTTAACTCCACAGGGGTCCTGGGGTACGCTGTCCGTGCGCGTAGGGGGCACAACCGGACAGGTGGCGCAGCAGGTGCGTTGTCCGTGTGCGTAGGGGGCACAATCGGACAGGTGGCGCAACAGGTGCGTTGTCCGTGTGCGTAGGGGGCACAATCGGACAGGAAGCACAGCAGCCGCAGCCCAGTTAACGCCACTGGGCTGCTATAGCAAGACTGGAACGGCAGGAGGGAAGCACGGCGCCTGACCCTGATGTGCCGAGCCACGAATCTTGGCGTGACAGGCATCGTTCGCCTAACCCTACCTACTGCTTCCCAACATAGGCTTATGCCGCAATGAGGCTCTAACATGGAGGTGTGCTCTGACTGAGCAAAAGTGAAGACTGCGCACCTCCATGTTGTCTCCAGCCCCTTTTATAACCTGGGTCCGCCCCAAACCCAGGGTGGAACCACCAAGGTCCAATAGCAGAGTGCTATGTCATCAGTGATGTCACATGCGACCTATCCGGAACCGCCACGTCATTGATGACCTCATGGCAGCCACGCCCCAAACACTTCACCAGTCATCGTCTGACGACCAATACTGAGGTGCCAGATCATAGGGGCGGGCCTCTGCGAGCCAGTCCGGAGTTGCCACGTCATCAGGACACCTGACACCCTCTGCCCTATCAGGACCTGCCACCTCACAGACATGCTCAGTGAGGTCCTTACCAGACCTAGCCTCTGATGCACTAAGTGCCTGAGCATGCTCAGTAGCCTGAGCCACAGGCTTAGAAAGCAGACTATCAGTTTGAGCATGCTCAGTAGGCACATCCCAGAACTTAGACACAGCACGAAGTTCAAGTACCTGTGCAAAGAGGCTGTTAGGGTTAATTGTGGGAGCATGCTCAGTAGCCTGAACTGTGGACTTAGTCTCAGACATAACACAAACAGGCTGAGCATGCTCACTAGGCAAAACACCGGGCTTAGACTCTGGCTGGGGTAAATCGGTGCACGCATGCGCAGTAGCCGCCTCTCCACCCTTAGACGTGGTGGAAGGAACAGCCAACTGGATGACCCGAGGCACGGTCAAGAACGGCAGCCGGCGCCTGGGCGCAACAGGAACCGCAGCAGGCTGCTTGCGGCTACGGCGGCGCCGGTTCGTAACAACCACCTCGAAGTACATTGATGGAAAGGTGAGGTTCATTACCACTTTTAATGACTAGTGGGGAAAAATAAAAAGTATACTGCAAAACCGTTGGTCAGTGCTAACTCTGGATACACAAACATCTGATATGGTACACCAATATCCCCAGATTACAGCACGACAGGCCCCGAACTTGAGAGATCTCATCACAAGAAGCCACTTCGTGAGACCCTTGACCAGGCTCAATCGTGGTATTGTTTTGAGCGGGTCATTTCCCTGTGGTGAATGTAACATCTGCAGTCATATGTACCCAACGCCTAATCATTTCAACTACCAACAAGGTACCAAGAACCATGCCCTTACTGGTTATATAAATTGCAAAACCCGGAATGTCATCTACTGTTTAGTATGCCCTTGTGATCTAGTGTACGTGGGACAGACAACACAGGAACTCCGTAAGAGGATCCAAAAACACTTTTCGATGATTAACCTTGCACCATCAGACGTGAGGAAGGACAAATCTATTACCCCAGTTGCTACCCACTTTATGGTTCATCATCGGAGTAGCATATCGAATATACGTGTTTTTGGTCTGCAGAAATATATTGGTAATTGCAGGGGAGGCGTGTGCTCTAAATGGTTGTTACAACAGGAATCCAAATGGATTTTCAACCTGCACTCTGTTTCCCCTGCAGGCCTCAATGAGGAGCTTCTGTTTACGGGATTCCTCGGCCAGTACAGTATTCATATACATGTATATGTTCCATTCCATATTGGAATAAGAATATAAAAATAATAATAAAAAACCTTCGGGTTACTACATGTATGGGAACTCTGTGACTTTCATGATCTGCACCACTTGTGGCCATCCTTTTGATATTATGATATTACGTTTTTCTCCGGGCAGTTTGGACATCTTGGAACCTCATGGAACATCCTTCAAGGCTGGATTCTTGATGTCCTCTAGGACCTCTTTTGGCAGCATGGACCTCTTGGAGCCCTATGGAACATCTGTTATAGCTGGATTTGTCGGCCTTTAGGACCTTTCCTGAGTTGGTCGTCGATGGCCCTCCTTTTCGTCTATTTGCATCCCACATGCACTTCTCTTTGTTGCCTATGGTTCCACATATGCATATCCCCCCCATCCTTTTTTTTTTCTGGGGATGAGTTTTCATCTGAAGGATCCATTGAATTTGACTCTCACTGGACATTATGACTTGTCTGGCCCTTAAGCTTTATGGCTATCTTACGTATTTCCTTTAAGCAGTATTCTATGGACTATTCTCCTTATACCAAGGGATATTGGTTCTGTTCATTTTTACATATAATGTTTTGAAAAAATCTTGGTCCTTAAATTGAATTACACATGTATATCAAATTGCTGCATAAATGTCTTCCCCTTCCCTTCCAGGGGTCCTCGTGCACTGTTGGTCCTTGCAGGAATTTCACGGTTATATGTATATATCGTTTGCTGGCTCTCCATTAAATATTGTTTACATCTGTAACTGTATATATTATATTTTACAGGCCATCTAGCCACTTTCATTAATTCTTGTTGTGGTTTGATGGCTTTGTAACGTGGCACTATTTTTTGGCCACGCTATATTTCCAATTCTAGCAGTTTTGGTTTGCTTTATATAAATATTATGGCTACTTAGACATCGTTAGCACGGGTTACCTGACCCCCTAGGGCTACTGCAGGTTTACCATGCTTACACACTGTGACTGTAAGTGAATTCCCCCCTATTCCCCCCTTCCCGCTCCCTCTGCTTTGGAGGCGCTTGTCCTGATCGCACCAGCGGTGCCTTTTTCCTCTTTTCTCTTTTTGTATACATGCACATTGCTCTTGTGCCAACGAATATTATATACGGGCACTACTGTGCACTTCCCCGTTCACCTTCTATGTGCACCGCGCTTGCGAATATAACGCATTGATACTATTTTGAGCCTCCTTACTTGCCGTCCATGCATACTGCCCATGCGCCCGCGTTTAACATTATACACATGGTCCGGACCGCACCAGCGTCATGACACAGGTGACACTACTTACAGTGCCTACAAGTAGTAATCAACCCCCTGCAGATTTAGCAGGTTTGATAAGATGCAAATAAGTTAGAGCCTGCAAACTTCAAACAAGAGCAGGATTTATTAACAGATGCATAAATCTTACAAACCAACAAGTTATGTTGCTCAGTTAAATTTTAATAAATTTTCAACATAAAAGTGTGGGTCAATTATTATTCAACCCCTAGGTTTAATATTTTGTGGAATAACCCTTGTTTGCAATTACAGCTAATAATCGTCTTTTATAAGACCTGATCAGGCCGGCACAGGTGTCTGGAGTTATCTTGGCCCACTCCTCCATGCAGATCTTCTCCAAGTTATCTAGGTTCTTTGGGTGTCTCATGTGGACTTTAATCTTGAGCTCCTTCCACAAGTTTTCAATTGGGTTAAGGTCAGGAGACTGACTAGGCCACTGCAACACCTTGATTTTTTCCCTCTTGAACCAGGCCTTGGTTTTCTTGGCTGTGTGCTTTGGGTCATTGTCTTATTGGAAGATGAAATGACGACCCATCTTAAGATCCTTGATGGAGGAGCGGAGGTTCTTGGCCAAAATCTCCAGGTAGTCCGTGCTATCCATCTTCCCATGGATGCGGACCAGATGGCCAGGCCCCTTGGCTGAGAAACAGCCCCACAGCATGATGCTGCCACCACCATGCTTGACTGTAGGGATGGTATTCTTGGGGTCGTATGCAGTGCCATCCAGTCTCCAAACGTCACGTGTGTGGTTGGCACCAAAGATCTTGATCTTGGTCTCATCAGACCAGAGAACCTTGAACCAGTCTGTCTCAGAGTCCTCCAAGTGATCATGAGCAAACTGTAGACGAGCCTTGACATGACGCTTTGAAAGTAAAGGTACCTTACGGGCTCGTCTGGAACGGAGTCCATTGCGGTGGAGTACGTTACTTATGGTATTGACTGAAACCAATGTCCCCACTGCCATGAGATCTTCCCGGAGCTCCTTCCTTGTTGTCCTTAGGTTAGCCTTGACTCTTCGGACAAGCCTGGCCTCGGCACGGGTGGAAACTTTCAAAGGCTGTCCAGGCCGTGGAAGGCTAACAGTAGTTCCATAAGCCTTCCACTTCCGGATGATGCTCCCAACAGTGGAGACAGGTAGGCCCAACTCCTTGGAAAGGGTTTTGTACCCCTTGCCAGCCTTGTGACCCTCCACGATCTTGTCTCTGATGGCCTTGGAATGCTCCTTTGTCTTTCCCATGTTGACCATGTATGAGGGCTGTTCACAAGTTTGGGGAGGGTCTTAATTAGTCAGAAAAGGCTGGAAAAAGAGATAATTAATCCAAACATGTGAAGCACATTGTTCTTTGTGCCTGAAATACTTCCTAATACTTTAGGGGAACCAAACAGAATTCTGGTGGTTTGAGGGGTTGAATAATAAATGACCCTCTGAATAAACTTTTCACAATTTTAAAAAAAAAAAAGAAATAACATTCTTTTTTGCTGCATTTCACACTTCCAGGCTGATCTACAGTCCAAATGTCACAATGCCAAGTTAATTCCGAATGTGTAAACCTGCTAAATCTGCAGGGGGTTGAATACTACTTGTAGGCACTGTACTTACCTTTAAATAGCCTTGTTTTCCAGTACACTTTTACTCTTCCTTTCCCTGACGAAGCCGCAGCAGCGGCGATACGCGTGGGTCTCCTGCGCACCCACCCCTTAATTGCCACGGTCTGTGGTTGCCTTGCTTCCACCAGCTCTTGCTGCAGGTCTCTATCCTTATCCTTCCTGGGTATGCTAACCCTAGGTGGGCTATTGGCTATCCTCCTGATCTGGGATTGAGACAAATACTATCTTATGCCTGTATGGGTTTGATTGGGCAGATTTTTGCTTAGGTTCCATCTGATTATATAGAGCACATATGATACTCTCAGGCCATATTATCAATTGCTATGTTTCTTGCATATATGCCTCTTCCATGCTTGGGCTGGCTAGCCTTTTTGTGTTGCATAGAACCTGCTGTGATTTATGACGCCCGTACTGTTATTGCTTGCATATGTGAATATCTATACACTATACAATCCACTGTACGGGACTTCATGCATGCTATTTAGGTGGTTGCAGGCTTTTCTTATTCCCGTAGTATATATATAAATTGCACGATTATAAGGGATTTTGACTTTATCTTATTACTAGCTGTACTACCCGGCTTCGCCCGGGTTAATAACTGCTGTTAACAAAATAGAATGTATTAACAAAAATATATTCTGCACACAAAAAACACAAAACAAATAGATATAAATGTAATTATAATGCCTACTCCCCCTCTGTATATCTCTCTCTCTCTCTATCTCTTTGTCTGTCTGTCTCTTTCCCTGTCTGTCTCTGACTGTCTCTGTCTCTTGCTCTGTCTGTCTCAATCTCTTTCCCTGTCTGTCTATCTCTGTCTCTTTCCCTCTTTTTCCCTGTCTGTCTCTTTCCCTCTCTTTCCCTGTCTGTCTCTTTCCCTCTCTTTCCCTGTCTGTCTCTTTCCCTCTTTCTCTTTCCCTGTGTCTGTCTCTTTACCTGTCTTTGTCTGTCTCTTACCCTGTCTGTCTCTTTCCCTTTCTTTCCCTGTCTGTTTCCCTGTGTCTGTCTCTGTCTCTTTATCTGTGTCTGTCTCTTAACCTGTCTCTCTCTTTCCCTCTCTTTCCCTGTCTGTCTCTTTCCCTGTCAGTCTGTCTCTTTGTCTGTCTCTTTGTGTCTGTCTCTTACCCTGTCTATGTCTGTTTCTTACCCTGTCTGTGTCTGCCTCTTTCCCTGTCTGTGTCTGTCTCTTTCCCTGGCTGCATTGTGACACGCCAACATTCCATATAAGGGCGTGGTTGTGCATTCTTCTGGCTGCACTGTGGCTCCCAGCTCCATTCGCTTTAATGGAGGCAGGTTTTTTGGCGAATAACTGTAAAGCGCAGGGTTAAAATTTCCCCTCAAAACATAGCCTATGACGCTCTCAGGGTCCAGACGTGTGAGTGTGCAAAAGTTTGTGGCTGTAGCTGCGACGGTGCAGATGCCAATCCCGGGCATACACACACACACACACACACACACACACACACACACACACACATTCAGCTTTATATATTAGATAATATCTGTGGGTGCCTGGTTTTGGCAGTATGTTCTTGTTTTAATTGTTTTTATAGTGTACAAGTGTACTTAAATAAAGGTGTTAAATTTATATCTAGGTTGTGCGGTCATGTGCAATGTCTTTTTCCTCTTGTCTTCTGATAATTATTTTTCATTGCATTTCCAGCAACTTTCTTTTTAAACATATGCTGTTGTATTGCACTCCTCTTTCCTTCCTTCTTGATTTCCGTGACCCCAGCGATATCTCATTAGCAATGTCGCTGCGTGTAAAGTGGCCTTTAGATATTGGGATTGGGTCATGTGGTTTCTGGCAATAGAAGGTCACAGCGCTTGGTTGCGCAAAATGCTCCCTGACCTTCTATTGTTCCTGCTGTCAGTATTCATTGTAATAGATAGCTTTCCTGATGGATTAATCTCTCTCCCATTAGGATCCAGCAGGAGCTCGTCTTCCCTCCAGCTGCTTGATCATCAGTATTCTCTTGATGCTTAAATACTCCCTTCTTCCCTGGACTGGTGCTGGTGATATTATTCAGTTAATTCTAGCTCTAGTTGCAAGCAGGAGGCTTGCTTTCATCTGTAGTATTGTTGCTGAACTCTTACTATGATAAGTAGTTCATGCTTTTTCCCCCATATGTCCTCTTTGTGTCTTCCTTTAACGTTTAGTGGTGTTGATGAAGAGCTCATCCCACCCGCTCCCTATTTAGGGTCCAGCACCAGGGTTACCTAGGGTCAGGTATCCAACTTGCTGCATAGGTGCGGAACCTATCTAGGGTGGTGAGGGACCCCAGGAACCAGCAGTAGGTTTAGTCAGAGGTCACCATCTCCCCCTTCCCTTACCTTTCACCGCTTGCTTGGTACTTCCTCGTACCTAGCGTGACATTTGGTCTTTGTAATAAAGAGCTGATCTGTTCCAGACTGAGACATACTGTATAACTGTGCCAGAGATTTCACTGCAGACACTTCTCACTCCTGGAAAACCAGAGAGAAGGAGGTTGGTGTATGCAAAATTTACACAGCAACAGTAGATGATCCCAAGGGTGCACCCTAATTAGCATATGGATAGAAAAAAACGCTTTATGGTAAAGGAAGCGATTTAAAACACTATGAGCTTTTGATGTTGCAAATTATTTACAGCATTTCTGCATCTGCAAAGTTTTTAGCAACGATTCCACAGAGGAGTACAAGCCGCCTGCTTGAATGAACTGAAAATATCACCAGCAACAGTCCAAGGAAGGAAGGGAGGGGTATATAAGCAACGAGAGAATGCTGATGATCAGTCGCTGGGTGGAAAGCGAGATCCTGCTGGGTCCAAAAGGGAGAGATGAATCCAGCAGGAAAGCTACCTACAGTTAGGTCCAGAAATATTTGGACAGTGACACAATTTTCGCGAATTGGGCTCTGCATGCCACCACATTGGATTTGAAATGAAACCTCTACAACAGAATTCAAGTGCAGATTGTAACGTTTAATTTGAAGGTTTGAACAAAAATATCTGATAGAAATTGTAGGAATTGTCACATTTCTTTACAAACACTCCACATTTTAGGAGGTCAAAAGTAATTGGACAAATAAACCAAACCCAAACAAAATATTTTTATTTTCAATATTTTGTTGCGAATCCTTTGGAGGCAATCACTGCCTTAAGTCTGGAACCCATGGACATCACCAAACGCTGGGTTTCCTCCTTCTTAATGCTTTGCCAGGCCTTTACAGCCGCAGCCTTCAGGTCTTGCTTGTTTGTGGGTCTTTCCGTCTTAAGTCTGGATTTGAGCAAGTGAAATGCATGCTCAATTGGGTTAAGATCTGGTGATTGACTTGGCCATTGCAGAATGTTCCACTTTTTTGCACTCATGAACTCCTGGGTAGCTTTGGCTGTATGCTTGGGGTCATTGTCCATCTGTACTATGAAGCGCCGTCCGATCAACTTTGCGGCATTTGGCTGAATCTGGGCTGAAAGTATATCCCGGTACACTTCAGAATTCATCCGGCTACTCTTGTCTGCTGTTATGTCATCAATAAACACAAGTGACCCAGTGCCATTGAAAGCCATGCATGCCCATGCCATCACGTTGCCTCCACCATGTTTTACAGAGGATGTGGTGTGCCTTGGATCATGTGCCGTTCTCTTTCTTCTCCAAACTTTTTTCTTCCCATCATTCTGGTACAGGTTGATCTTTGTCTCATCTGTCCATAGAATACTTTTCCAGAACTGAGCTGGCTTCATGAGGTGTTTTTCAGCAAATGTAACTCTGGCCTGTCTATTTTTGGAATTGATGAATGGTTTGCATCTAGATGTGAACCCTTTGTATTTACTTTCATGGAGTCTTCTCTTTACTGTTGACTTAGAGACAGATACACCTACTTCACTGAGAGTGTTCTGGACTTCAGTTGATGTTGTGAACGGGTTCTTCTTCACCAAAGAAAGTATTTGGCGATCATCCACCACTGTTGTCATCCGTGGACGCCCAGGCCTTTTTGAGTTCCCAAGCTCACCAGTCAATTCCTTTTTTCTCAGAATGTACCCGACTGTTGATTTTGCTACTCCAAGCATGTCTGCTATCTCTCTGATGGATTTTTTCTTTTTTTTCAGCCTCAGGATGTTCTGCTTCACCTCAATTGAAGTTCCTTAGACCGCATGTTGTCTGGTCACAGCAACAGCTTCCAAATGCAAAACCACACACCTGTAATCAACCCCAGACCTTTTAACTACTTCATTGATTACAGGTTAACGAGGGAGACACCTTCAGAGTTAATTGCAGCCCTTAGAGCCCCTTGTCCAATTACTTTTGGTCCCTTGAAAAAGAGGAGGCTATGCATTACAGAGCTATGATTCCTAAACCCTTTCTCCGATTTGGATGTGAAAACTCTCATATTGCAGCTGGGAGTGTGCACTTTCAGCCCATATTATATATATAATTGTATTTCTGAACATGTTTTTGTAAACAGCTAAAATAACAAAACTTGTGTCACTGTCCAAATATTTCTGGACCTAACTGTATACCAATGAACACTGACAGCAGGAACAATACAAAGTCAGGGAGCATTCTGCGCAGCCAAACGCTGCAACCTTCTATTTCCAGAAACCACAAGACTTTCTGTCATCCATTACATAAGGTTGGAACTTTTTTGCCATAATTCTATGCATCACTAAAAGACCACCATACCCACAGTGAAGCATGATGGAGGCAGCATTATACATTGGGACGGATTATTAGCAGATGGAACTGGAGCTTTAGTCAAGATGGAGGGAATTCTGAACAGTTCCAAATATCAGCCAATTTTGCATCAAAACTTTCAGGCATGTGCTTAAATGCTGGTGCCCTCCCTCTTCAAAGGTGATAACCAGTTCACATTGCCAGATACAGCTGCTTTAAAAAATACAACACAGCTGATGACATCTGTGGCACCCTGGACAAGCCAGGACGTCACAGGTACTACAACAACACACCCCACACCCCGGCTAGGCACACCGAAGTCAGATTAGTCTTGGAGAGTGAAGTGGTAGTAGAGGAGACTGACCGTGTCCGGGTGTGTGGCCCTGGCACATACAGCAAGGTTGGCAGACGGTGGTGACCGTCTGCAGGAGAGGCTGATTGAAGTGAACCGTAAGGACCGGGGACGGGCGGTGGCCCGCCGATACCGGATCGGGGAGCGAAGAGAAGCCAGCACCATTCGGCAGGGCTTACGGACCCCGACCAGGCTAGGAGTCGCCGTAAAACCGGTCAAATCCGTTAGCGAAGGGAACCTCCGGGGTTTCCCAGCAGTCAAGACCCGATTGAAGGCAACCGCTCAAACCGTGAAGGGAAATACAGTCACCGCCAAGGCTACAGTTCCCAGGGCCAGAGCCTGCGGGCAAAAGGGGCTCCCTCAGCATCCATCCAAGCTGGGGAGCGGGTTACCGGTGGGAAGCCATTGGAACCGTGAACCCAACACAGGTGCAGGGAAAGGCAGTCACCACCAACCTACCGGGAGAGCTACCGCAGCCGTCTGTGGGGCCCGTCCATCCAGCCGTTTGTTTTACCGGAGACTTTGCATTCATCATTGGCTGAGTGAGTACGACCATGCCGTGCGGCACAGCGCTGCCCCCGCGACCCTGCACCTCACCAGGCCCCGTAGCCCGCCTGCCATCCCTCCCTCACTGGGCCCCGGGACAACCAACCCCCTACCCACGGAGGGGAGAAAACAACATCCAAGCTGCTCCCTGTCACCACTCCCGGGATCCCCGTCCAGAGCAGCGGTGGTGCCACAACCTCACCACAACAGTGGGTGGCGTCACGGACAATATCCCTAACCAAACCACCCCCTTTCACTCACGGGCGAGGAGTGCCGCTCGAGTCCCCGGGATCCGGCCCACCGCTCGAGCCACCGACCGAGCAGCAGCAGCCGGACCCGAGCAGTGGGTGAGCGCAGCGTCCCCTCCTCCGCCCGCGACAACTTGGCGTCACAAACAGGATCTTACCGCTCTGCCGTCTGGTAGAGGTGCGCCTTGTGACCGCCGGAGGTGTCCGGCCGAAAATTTTGAGAAGCCGCCATTTTGGGCGCGAAAAGTCCCCGCTCGAGCGTCTTCCCGAGTAGTGGAGGCGCGAAAGCCGAAACGCCGCCCCTGTAGAAGAGGAGCCGGAAAAAGACTAAGGGGGAACGGGATGGAAGATGTCGGCTCCCGAGTTTGATGCTAACCCCACGCCAACCGATGGAGAGGCGGCGCCCGCGGGGGCAGAGGATGGCGAGATGGCTGTAGCCCCTACTCCGGTCGCAGGAGCAGCGGGCCCCGAGAATGCGGCAGTAATCCCCGCACGGCAGCTGAAAGCGGCCCGCCTGCCGCAGGGAGGATGGCTTCCCCGGCAATCCGCCCGACAGTGACAGGAGTGGCGGCCGGCGCGGAAGACCCAGGGGGCGCCAGCTCGGGACAGGAGACGACAGATGGAGGTAGCTTAGGGAAAGATACGGAGTCCCTGTCGGAAGATGAGACCCCGCTCGTCATTCGCGCCTTCGGAGACACGTGAGTGGCGTGCTGCAGGTACTGCCGGCAACTGGGGCACTTTGCAGGTCAGTGCCCTGCAAATGGGCGGCCTTGACGTAAGAAAAGTTAGAGCATGGTAGCGGTTCTCGGTTACCTTGCTGTCGGTCCCCATTGGGACTCTGCTGACATTCCAGACGGCCCTCAAGGCTAAGGAGTCCGGTTGGAGGAGCAGTCGTACCCGCATCATCGGCAGCTGAAAATGGAGTCCTGTGGGACAGTGTCACCCCTGTGTAAGGGTGGCGTTGGGGGCTCGTGCTGTTCGATGGCGGACTGTGGGAAAGCTGCAGGAGGAAGCTGTATCGGAGCCAGGTGTTGTGGATGGCCCCTGGGACCCAGGTGACAGTCCCCGTTGGGACCCTACGGCAAGTCTCCGTTAGGACCCTACAGTTTTGTTTGTGGTAGCCCGTTGGCTACGAAGCACTGTTGACCCCGTAGGGACTTCCTGCAAACCGTTGCGTAAGGGACTTTTTACGGACAAGCCCGAGAACTGGCAGGGCAACCACAAACTTAGTGGGATGTAAATAAAAATGTTTTGGCTTGATACCGTTACCGCCTCAGGAGAGGCTGATTTGGGAGGATCGGCCTGGAGGAAAGAGATGGCCCAGGCCCGCCACTACCGTAACCGGTGGCGATCCTCCGGGGGTTCAGGGGTCCCCATGGACGCGGGTCCCCTGAAAGAGACCGTACCCGCTCGGGCAACTTGGTGATGGACTGGGGCAAGGGGTG
Source organism: Anomaloglossus baeobatrachus (assembly GCF_048569485.1). NCBI lineage: Eukaryota > Metazoa > Chordata > Amphibia > Anura > Aromobatidae > Anomaloglossus > Anomaloglossus baeobatrachus. Next base: position 32,981,635 of record NC_134363.1, on the reverse strand, counting down.
CTGCCCACTTCTTAGGGGCAGCATCAGGGCCAGGTTGTTTGGGTGGGAGAAGAGCGGAAGCCGTTACCGTTTGCAACGTTTAAGTACTGTACCTCCCGTTAAGGGAAGTTTTATACAAAAGAAATGCTTGTTTTTACTGTTTTATATGTTTTACCCCTTTTCTACAGTTAACCAAAAATAAAACCGGTGATGGATGGGCAGCCCGCGGACGGTCTGCATTTTACTAAGGGGGAATGTGGCGCCCTGGACAAGCCAGGACGTCACAGGTACTACAACAACACACCCCGCACCCCGGCTAGGCACACCAAAGTCAGATTCGTCTTGGAGAGTGAAGTGGTAGTAGAGGAGACTGACCGTGTCTGGGTGTGTGGCCCGGGCACATACAGCAAGGTTGGCAGACGGTGGTGACTGTCTGCAGGAGAGGCTGATTGAAGTGAACCATAAGGACCGGGGATGGGTGGTGGCCCGCCGGTATCGGATCGGGGAGCAAAGAGAAGCCAGCACCATTCGGCAGGGCTTAAAGACCCCGACCAGGCTAGGAGTCGCCGTAAAACCGGTCAAATCCGTTAGCGAAGGGAACCTCCGGGGTTTCCCAGCAGTCAAGACCCGATTGAAGGCAACCGCTCAAACCGTGAAGGGAAATACAGTCACCGCCAAGGCTACAGTTCCCAGGGCCAGAGCTTGCGGGCAAAAGGGGCTCCCTCAGCATCCATCCAAGCTGGGGAGCGGGTTACCGGTGGGAAGCCATTGGAACCGTGAACCCAACACAGGTGCAGGGAAAGGCAGTCACCACCAACCTACCGGGAGAGCTACCGCAGCCGTCTGTGGGACCCGTCCATCCAGCCGTTTGTTTTACCGGAGACTTTGCATTCATCAATGGCTGAGTGAGTACCACCGTGCCGTGCGGCACAGCGCTGCCCCCGCGACCCTGCACCTCACCAGGCCCCGTAGCCCGCCTGCCATCCCTCCCTCACCGGGCCCCGGGACAACCAACCCCCTACCCACGGAGGGGAGAAAACAACATCCAAGCTGCTCCCTGTCACCGCTCCTGGGATCCCCGTCCAGAGCAGCGGTGGTGCCACAACCTCACCACAACCGTGGGTGGCGTCACGGACAATATCCCTAAACGAAACCACCCTCTTTCACTCACGGGCGAGGAGCGCCGCTCGAGTCCCCGGGATCCGGCCCACCGCTCGAGCCACCACCGAGCAGCAGCAGCCGGACCCGAGCAGTGGGTGAGCGATGCGTCCCCTCCTCCGCCCGCGATACATCACTATATTGTGCTACGTGATTTGGGCCAGTGATGTCATAGGTAATGACTGGTTCATTACTCGTCTTTGAGGGGGGCAGTATTACTGGCCATGCACACAAAGTGGGCATTAGAAATTTTTAGGGGGCACAAAGGGTCAGTATTACTTAATTGGCACAGAATGGTGACATAATTACTGTCTAGGCCACATTGTTTTTTGATAGGGAATGTGACAATGGGCATTTATTGGTACGTGGGGACACAAAAGAGGTATTATTATTAGGCAGGAAGCAGACAGGTGGGAGAAACTAGGAGGAGCACTGTAAATGTGTAGGGTCAAATAAGGACAGTATGGGGCTGGTGTTCGGCCATTATTGGTGTTAGAAAGGCTGGAGATATAATTATTGTGATGCTAGCCACTAATTACAGGAGATGTGGGTAGGAGTGTAGTCAGGAAAGCCAGGGTCTGTTAACAGGAGGACACATATGAACACAAGGAGAAAGCAGAGACGTAGTCAGGCAATATCCGAGGGTCAGAAATCCAGGAGAGCACGTAATAAGTTCAGGGAGAAAGCAGAGACGTAGTCAGGGCAATATCCGAGGGTCAGAAGTCCAGGAGAGCACGTAATAAGTTCAGGGAGAAAGCAGAGACGTAGTTGTGGCGCCCCTGACATGTCAGGTGCCACATGGTATTACATCTAGTCATAGATGCAATGCTCACCACAGTTTCCTGGAATACTAATTAAAAGTTAACAAACAAACACACACAGTTATGTCCTTTTCTTTCCAAACTGGGTGACAGGTGTGAAGCCCCTCACCTGCAGCGATCGCCTCCGGGACTTCAGGGATTTCTCTCCACCTCCAGGGACGCCGCAGGGTCTTCACGTGCTGGAAATCTTCTGGCAACAGGAACGTCAGGTTAACTTCAATGGGAATCGTGACGCCACTCTCGGTTTTTGCGGTCAGGATGAGGGGTGACCGCCACTGCAGTTTAGCGAGAGTCTGGGGCTGATGGTAAACTCAGTCTGGTATTATGGCCTCCCGAGAGTGAGGCTGGCCCCAGGGGCTTGGGTGTAGGTGCGTGAAGAACCACAGGTCGCAGAAGAACTCACACACAGGCAGCAATGTCTTTCAGGGTTTTTACTCACCTTCAGATGGTAGAGTGAGGCTTTGACGAACCAGGTGGAACCAGGTATCCTTCAGGCTGATCCAGGGGTGCCTGCTGACTCACCTTCCTAGCCCTTCTTGTTTGGGGTGACCCCGACTTGTAGTACTGCGGGAATCACCCAGGGAAGTCGCAACTGCCGTTCTCCCCTTTCTGGCCCGTTTGCTGGCAGCGTGGACCAAGTAAAGAAATGGCTTCTTGCCCCGTCTCACTTATGGGCCCCCTCGTTGCTGCTGATGCTGCGGACTCTGTGTAGGTTGGTGAGGCACATCCAGCACCCTCACCAGCAGGTTTAGCAGACCGAATACTTGGTTTGTTGCTCTAGGGACTTGTTTCCCCGTGCGGGCCTGGTCTACCAGGAGTCCCCTTACTCAGTCACCTCACTCCTTTCTGAGGTGCCTTTAAGTCTGACTGTGTGGTAACCGAACTCCCCCGCCAACAGCCACCACACGTGCAGGGTCTGACTAGTGACACTGCGCGCGTCCTCCTTCTGCGACTGCACACTGCCCTTCCTCACTTCAGACTGGGTCACTACTACCTCCCCACTGTGCCTGCCACTGCAACCTAGCAACCAGCTTCTCCACCCACCACTAGCTGAGACGCGAGGGCTACGCCCCCTCCTGGGTCTGCCCAGGGGTCCCTTCTATGCTGTGTGTAAGAACTAGCCACTATGTGTCTGTGTGTCCACACCCTAGTCAGCCTTTGGGATTACCTGTTTGCACTGACCCAGGCGTGGGTGCAATTCTCAGTGGTGCCTGACCAGGTCAGGGGCGCCACACAGGCTAGAGACAGACCTGATGGATAGCCACATATGGTGAAGACTGACCCAAACTCGCTAGTCAGAAACCAGGAAAGGGGGAGGGGCTAGACAATACAGTAGGCAGTTGACAGTAGTCAGACCTCGAGAGAGGACGTCTGAAGTTGATGTGCCCACAGACGACAAGTGTGGAGTGATGACTGAGTGACAAGGAGTACAGTCACTGGGAGAGTATGGGGAGTACTCATCGGACTGGCACTGGCGGGGTGCAGAACCCTAGGTCAGACAGACGCTCCAGGCTCATCAGATAACTCTGCCCGGTGAGGGGATCTCTACAGTCCCTCACCAACCTGAGAACCTGGAGCACAGCAGCAAAGGGAGAACCCAGGGAGCTGAGACAGAGGTCCAACCGAGACAAGGTTCAAGCTGCCTGCATATGGGCTAAAACTGAAAGACCAGGAGGGGACCCTAAAACGCTTCAGGCTACAGGGACCCAACAACCAGAGATGGGTGCAAGGAAGAAAGCTCACCAGGTCACAGAACTGGCACTAGGATAAAGAGAACC
>NC_134363.1:32967899-32972899 GCF_048569485.1 Anomaloglossus baeobatrachus | reverse complement strand
GAGGAGGACTCACTGACGTGGTGGTTATGGGAGAATTCAGCCCAAGGAAGAAGCGTGGACCAGTGGTCATGATGGGCGTTGACGTAGTGACGTAAGAAGGAGGTCAAGATCTGATTGACCCGTTCCACTTGGCCATTCGACTGAGGATGGTAGGCTGAAGAAAAGTCCAGAGTCACTCCCAGATGTTTGCAGAGAGCCCTCCAGAAGCGGGAGGTGAACTGAGTTCCTCTGTCGGACACAATGTGGGATGGAAAGCCATGCAAGCGGAAGATGTGTTGTATATAGGCGTCAGCGAGTTCCTGGGCAGAGGGCAGTCCAGCCATAGGGACGAAATGAGCCATTTTGGAGAACCGATCCACCACGACCCATATGACTGTGTGTCCGGAGGACAGTGGCAAGTCCGTAATAAAGTCCATCGCAATGTGTTGCCACGGAACTGAGGGTATAGGCAGAGGCAGAAGACGGCCATAAGGCAGATGTTTGGGCGTCTTGTTCCTGGCACAAGAGGAGCAGGCTGAGACAAAAGAAGCGACATCCGTCCGAAGGGATGGCCACCAGTAATGACGTACAATCGTACTCCATGTTCTCTTCTGACCAGCATGACCGGCTATTTTCGAGGCATGGCCCCAGTGTAACACTTTTTGCCTGTCAGTCTCAGAGACATAGGTCTTCCCGGGCGGTATTTGGGCCAGGGTGACAGGGGCCACCGGAATGATTTTACTAGGGCATATGATGGGCTGGGATGTCTCCTCCTCCTGCTCCATGGGCATGAATGACCTGGACAAGGCATCTGCGCGTACATTCTTGTCCACGGGTCGGAAATGGAGCTGGAAATCGAATCTGGCAAAGAACAAGGACCACCTGGCTTGCCGGGGGTTCAGTCGCTGAGCAGACCGCAGGTATTCCAGGTTCTTGTGGTCCGTGTAAATAATAACGGGGTATACTGCTCCTTCCAGAAGGTAGCGCCATTCCTCCAGGGCCAGTTTGACTGCCAATAGCTCTCCGTCACCGATGGTGTAGTTGCGTTCAGGCGCTGAGAAGCTCTTGGAGAAGAAACCGCAAGTCACCATCTTCCCGGAGGAGGACTTCTGCATGAGCACTGCTCCGGCTCCCGAGGAGGAGGCATCCACCTCCAAGGTGAACTGTCGGTTTAACTCCGGACGGTGGAGCACAGGGGAGGAGGCAAATGCCCGCTTCAGAGAGCCAAACGCGGCGTCGGCCGCAGGTGACCAGTCCTTTGGATTAGCTCCCTTCTTGGTCAAGGCGGAGAGAGGAGCAGTCAGGGCCGAGAAGTGAGGGATGAACTGGCGGTAATAGTTTGCGAATCCCAGAAAGCGTTGGATTGCCTTCAGTCCAGAAGGAGGGGGCCAGTTGAGAATGGAAGAGACCTTCTGCGGATCCATCTGCAATCCGGTATCGGAGATTACGTAACCCAGGAAGGGCAGAGAAGACTGCTCGAAGACACACTTCTCGTACTTGGCGTACAGACGATTTTCCCTCAGTCGTTGTAGTACCAGCTGCACGTTCTCTCTGTGGGTTTGGAGGTTCGGAGAAAAGACCAGGATGTCATCAAGATACACCACCACACAGATGTAGAGAAGGTCTCGGAACACGTCGTTCACCAATTCTTGAAAGACTGCTGGTGCGTTACACAGGCCGAAGGGCATCACACAGTATTCATAGTGCCCATCGCGAGTATTGAACGCGGTCTTCCATTCGTCCCCTGAGCGGATGCGGACCAGGTTGTAGGCACCCCGAAGATCCAACTTGGTGAACACACGAGCTCCTCTAAGCCGGTCAAACAATTCGGGAATGAGCGGCAGGGGGTACTTATTTTTCACGGTGATTTGGTTCAATCCCCGGTAGTCTATGCATGGGCGTAGGTCGCCCTCTTTCTTCTTGACGAAGAAGAAGCCTGCTCCAGCAGGAGAGGAGGATCTCCGAATGAATCCCCTTGCCAGGTTCTCTGTGATGTAGGTAGACATGGCCCTTGTTTCGGCAGGAGACAACGGATATATCCGTCCTCGAGGTGGTGTAGTTCCCGGGAGCAGGTCGATGGCACAATCGTAAGGACGATGTGGCGGAAGTACCTCTGATTCCTTTTTGTCAAAGACGTCCGCGAAGGACCAATAGGCCGAGGGCAGTCCCGGTAGGGACTCTGGAACCGGAGGTCGTCGGATGGGTTGTATGGTCTTCAGACAGTTCTCGTGGCAAGAGGAGCCCCATCGGGTGATTTCACCAGTGCCCCAGCTGACGGACGGTTCGTGTGTCCGTAGCCAGGGGAGTCCCAGCAGGATTTGATGGGACATGTGTGGGAGGACGTAGAGAGCGATGTTCTCGGTGTGCAGGGCACCGATACGCAGTTCCACCGGCTTGGTGATCCACGAGTTGGTGTCAGAGAGGGGTCTCCCATCCACAGAGGCAATCACGAGAGGTTTGTCGAGTGGAGTAACAGGCACCTGGTACTTGTCCACCGTGGCCTGCTGGATGAAATTGCCTGCTGCCCTGGAATCGAGGTACGCCTCAGCCGTGAACCGCGTCTCTCCCGTTGTCACTTGAACAGTCCACGTAACCGGGTCTGAGAGAGTCCCAGCACCTAGGGTGGCCTCTCCTACCAACCCTAGGCTTTGGAGTTTCCCGGCCTCTCTGGACAGGAGCGTAGAAGGTGTGTGCCCTCTCCGCAGTAGAAGCAGAGGCCCTTAGCGAGCCGTTCTGCTCGGCGTTGTTCACACTGCCTCAAACGGTCGATCTGCATGGGCTCGTGGATGGAGACACCAGATGCCGTTGACTGAAGAACGGCGGGCTTCTGCGGAGGAGAGGAATGCCGTATCGGACGTCTCTCACGGGACACTTCCTTGGATCGTTCCTGAAAGCGAATGTCCACTCGAGTTGCTAGGGCAATCAGGGCATCCAGGGTGGACGGCACGTCACGACCAGCCAGCTCATCTTTGATACGACCCGAGAGACATTCCCAGAAGGCGGCGGTTAGAGCCTCATTGTTCCACCCAAGTTCCGAAGCCAAGGTGCGAAAACGGATGGCATATTGACCCACCGTCAGAGTCCCCTGACGTAACCGGAGGAGAGATGAGGCAGACGCGGCGGCGCGTCCGGGCTCGTCAAAGGTGCCACGAAATGCCTGCAGGAACTCCTGGATGTTAGTGGTCACAGGGTCCTCCTTCTCCCACAAGGGGTTCATCCACGCCAGTGCCTCACCCTCTAGATGGGACATCATGAACGCGACCTTGGCTTGGTCGGAGGAAAACAAATGCGGCAGTTGCGTGAAATGGAGGGAGCATTGGTTTATGAATCCCCTGCAGGTCTTGGGATCTCCGGCGTACCGGGGTGGTGAGGCCAAACGAAGCCTGGAAGCATCCGAGGAGGCTGCCACGGGAGCTGGGGCCGTGGATTGTCCAGTGGAAGCTCGAGATGCCGAAGATGTAACCGACGCTTGTAGCGTGTTCAGGCGGGAGTCCACAGAAGACATAAAGTTCAGCATGCGGGTCTGGGTCTCACGCTGGCGTGTGAGTTCCTCCTGCAAGGCCGCTAGTGCTTCGGCGGGATCCATGGCCTGTTCTTACTGTTAGGGCCAGATGGACGGGCAGACCCAGGAGGTGGATCCACTGGGCCGAACACCTTCCTGAAGGCAAGGAGTCCGGTAGCCGGAGCACTACAGGTAGCAGGACAGTCCGTGCAACAGAGTAGAATGGTGAAGTCCCTGGGACCACGGAGTCACTGATGGTAGTCCGGGTGACGGAGCTCAGGTTCGGAGGCCGAGGTGTTGTCAGGCAGAGTCCGGAACCGATGGAGCGAGAGGACGGGTCACCACAGGGATCAGAGATGGAACGGACTGACGGGATGGCAGATAGTCAGCGTTCGGGGTTCGGGAGTCGGCAGGACCGGATGGCGAGGCAGGAGCGGCTCTAGAAGAGAGATAGGTGAGTATATCCCAGAGACACAAGGAGACCTGACTCCTAGCTTAGGAAACACGAAGAACAGGCCCCGCCCACTTGGACACTAAACCCCTTTATACCCTGTACCTGTGTGTTCAATTTCCTGTCAGTGGACGCTGGCCCTTTAAGAGAGGGTCAATGACCGCGCGCGCGCCCTAATGCGCATGCGCGAGGCCCGGGTGCCAGAAGCCAGGGCAGGGAGCGGTGAGCAGGAAGCAGGAGAGCCGGGCTGGGGCTGAGTAGCCGACGGGCGCCGGGAGCGGGGACCAGGACGCCTGGGGACCGCAGGCAATGGAGGCTGGAGACCGGGGAGCGGCGGACGCCGGACAGAGGAACCGGGGAGCGACGCAGGGAAGCCGGGGAGCGTAGCAGGTGAGCCGGGGAGCAGAGCAGGGGACCCGGGGAGCGTGACAGATAGATAGATAGATAGATAGAGGGATAGATAGAGGGATAGATAGAGGGATAGATAGATAGATAGATAGATGGATAGAGGGATAGATAGAGGGATAGATAGATAGATAGATAGATAGATAGATAGATAGATAGATAGAGGGATAGATAGAGGGATAGATAGATAGAGGGATAGATAGATAGAGGGATAGATAGATAGATAGATAGAGGGATAGATAGATAGAGGGATAGATAGATAGAGGGATAGATAGATAGAGGGATAGATAGATAGAGGGATAGGTAGATAGAGGGATAGATAGATAGATAGAGGGATAGATAGATAGATAGAGGGATAGATAGATAGATAGATAGATAGAGGGATAGATAGATAGATAGATAGAGGGATAGATAGATAGAGTGACAGATAGATAGAGGGATAGATAGATAGATAGATAGATAGAGGGATAGATAGATAGATAGAGGGATAAATAGATAGAGGGATAGATAGATAGATAGATAGATAGATAGATAGATAGATAGATAGAGGGATAGATAGATAGAGGGATAGATAGATAGATAGATAGAGGGATAGATAGATAGCTAGATAGATAGATAGATAGATAGATAGATAGAGGGATAGATAGATAGAGGGATAGATAG
>NC_134363.1:32810399-32962899 GCF_048569485.1 Anomaloglossus baeobatrachus | reverse complement strand
ACAGAATTGTGAAAAGGAGCACGGGGAATGGGGGTCTGGAGGGTACAGGGGAAACAAAAAAGGCTTTTATGGAGTTTTCCGAGATCTAAAAAATTGATAACCTCAAGCAAAAATAACTTTAAAAGGTACCACTCGGGGTAATTCTGACCCATTGTCCAACAATCTGCTGTTGGGTCCGGAGTTCTCTATTGAAGTCACAAATGTATGATCTCACAAATGTTCCCTCAACCCCATCCAACACCAATAATGGCAATTGTGTGCCCAGCTTCAAGGTCTGACCTCACAAATGCTCCCTCAACCCCATCCAACACCAATAATGGAGATTGTGAGCCTGGCCTCAAGGTCTCACCTCACAAATGCTCCCTCAACCCCATCCACCACCAGTAATGGAGACTCCGAGCCCGGCCTCAGGGTCTGACCTCACAAATGTTCCCTGAACCCCAACCAACACCAATAATGGAGATTGTGAGACTGGCCTCAGAGTCTGACCTCACAAATGCTGCCTCAACCCCATCCAAGATCAATAATGGAGATTATGAGCCCGGCCTCAGGGTCTGACCTCACAAATGCTCCCTCAACCCCATCCAACACTAATAATAGAGATTATGAACCCAGCTTCAAGGTCCAACCTCACATATGCTCCCTCAACCCCATCCAACACGAATAATGGAGATTATGAGCCCGGCCTCAGGGTCTGACCTCATAAATGCTCCCTCAACCCCATCCAACACCAATAATGGTGATTATGAGCCTGGCCTCAGGGTCTGACCTCACAAATGCTCCCTCAACCCCATCCAACACCAATAATGGAGATTGTGAGCCCAGCTTCAAGGTCTGACCTCACAAATGCTCCCTCAACCCCATCCAACACCAATAATGGAGATTGTGAGCCCAGCTTCAAGATCTGACCTCACATATGCACCCTCAACCCCATCCAACATTATGAGCCCGACCTTAAGGTCTGACCTCACAAATGCTCCCTCAACCCCATTCAACACCAATAATGGCGATTGTGAGCCTAGACTAAGGGTCTAACCTCACATATGCTCCCTCAACCCCATCCAACACCAATAATTGCGATTGTGAGCCTGGACTCAGGGTCTGACCTCACATATGCTCCCTCAACCCCATCCAACACCAACAATGGAGATTGTGAGCCCGGCCTCAGGGTCTGACCTCACAAATGCTCACTTGACCCCATCCAACACCAATAATGGAGATTCTGAGCCTGGCCTCAGTGTCTGACCTCACAAATGCTCTTCTGGATGAATTGGCGAAAATTCCTACAGACCCTTCTAAAATTTTGTAGAAATCCTTCCCAGAAGAATGGGAGCTACACAGGGGCCAACTACATAATAATGTTTAAGGAGATGAGAGGTCAGAAAAGCTCCTGGAGGTGTAATGTGGAGGGGGCACATACTTTACCCAATTTATGGATATATTTCACTGTAAAAGAGTGAGTTTATGGAGATTGATTCATAGACTGGATTACATGCATTCATATAATGTATGTATATTTCGCCCATCCCTTTAAGGAGAGTCTGTAAGTTGGAAAATGTTAACCAAGAGTTTGAGATGGTAAAACCAAGGCCATCTGCTAGTTGTTCATCAAAGCCATCTGACATTGTTTGTCAAAGTTGTCAGCATATTGCTATATTCTGTTTGGAATGTTGGGCTAAGAGCTGAAATAGCTATGAGAACCTTCTTACTGTTACTTTAAGGTCAAAGTTCAGCGAGCCTCAAAGGGTTTATTTATAAATAAGTTGAAGTAGGTTTTGTTACAGGTCTCTAGTGCGCAAGTACACTTATTTCGCGGGTAAAACGTACCACGTGACATGATGTAATGCTCAACTAAATTAGGATAGTTAGTTTTTGTGTTACCATGTAAAGAGATAAGGGCAATCAGGAGGAGGGGTTTGGGTTATAAAAGAAGCCCACACTTCAAAGGTTGGGGGAGAAGGAGGGAGGAGAAAGACGGACTCATCCGACCAGACCATCTACAGATCATCCCGAGACGGCTTACACACTACAGCGATGTAAGATAAATGAACTGTTATTTTTTCTATCTGTCTATCCATCTATTAACTCAAGCCAAGACAGTTATTTTTCTCTAACGACTGTAACCCTCCAATTCTTATCTGAATAAATCCATAATATGTTTTTGACCTATCTTCGCTCCAATCATTTATATACTGGCTATGCAGTTGTCGCCTTAAACCCATTATTTAACATTTGGCGAGCACCAGCCTGAATGATTGTGAAACACAGCTGTTTTCTGTGCGAGGTGATTTTTTTCACGCTGCCTATTCACAGCGATAAGGACTCTTTTTTCTCTCACGTCATTCCCTGCCCTTTGTCCGAGAAGGGGGGTCTGTGAGTTTGTGAGTAATTTCTGTCCAAGCTGCAGGCGAACGACGATACACTGTGTCCACATCAGAACCTAAGAGAGGTTTAACGTGACAAAGCTGCACGGAGGTCGTATGTGTCAAGCCTTGACGGTTGGAGCCATTCCAGGACCATCCATCCATAAGACGGTTGAAGCCATTCCAGGACCATCCATCCATAAGACGGTTGAAGCCATTCAAGGACAAGCATCACATATTGGTGAGAAATGGATTTTATTCATGATTATTTTAGTAACTGTCATGTAGAGTATTCATTTGATCATACACATAGTGACGCACAGTTATGGTCAAATCTGTACCGGCAATGTGAACTTGAGAATACTAAGTTAGATAAGAAGTTTTTTACTGTAAATCGGTTACAGAAAAAGATACAGAATGTATTGGGTATGGTATACACTTACAACTCCATGGTGGGTGGGGCACAGCCATATGCACACACTATCTGCATGGTGACTGACACACCCATAACAACAGACACGCCCAATACAACAGACACACACGTCACAGATGCAGAAGCAACAGATTGTCCAAATTGTTCGATATTAGCAGAACATATCGAACATCTGGAGGATCAGTTGGATACAAGAGCAGATTTAATATCAAAACTACGGAAAGATATTAAATATGTATCTGTTAATACGAGACAGAACAAGACAGATCCTTCCCAGTCACCTGCATCAGGTTTAGGTTCAGACGTACCGGACGGGCTGGATACGGCCGAGGACGGGACTCTGAATGAGGAGGAACTTCGGAAAAAGAAGTTACATGATAAGGCCGCCCGTCTTAACATTAAAATCCATGACCAATTAATGAAAATCATTAAAGACATACCCAAATATGATGATAAAATGGACGCCTTCCATAATGCGGACATTTTTGAGTCACATTCGGATAAATATAATCTAACAAATGAACAGAGAAACAAGATTTATAGGGTATGGCTTCCCTCCCACATGGCAAAAAGGTTACAAGCAACACCTAGGACTGACGAACACAATGACCTGATCCATGACACAAAGGAAGATAGGTTGAGACAGTTGATTCTCTTTACCACAGGAGAGTCTATCCCAACAGTCGAATTGTTAGAAAACCTTAAGACACACATACAGGAGGATCCATTTGTCTTTGTAGTCAAATTTGAACAGGCCTACAGAATGATAATGGAAATCGGATCTGATCAAGAACCGCCTTCCATGATCAAGGCCTTTGTTAAAAAGTTTAAATATTTGGACCCTGCTTCATTCGAAATAGCTTCTAGAATGGAAAGTCTACAAGAGGCCACATCATTTATTGATAGAATACGTAGACGAATGAAGCAAAATCAGGTAAAATCAAAAATAGCCATGATAGAAGGGAACACTGACACATTAGTATCCCAGGAAAAACAGACCAAAAACAACAAAAGACCGGTGTTGAATTCTAAAAACAAGAATTCAGGGGGGGGTAACAGGAAAAGCACAATTCACTGCTTTTTTTGCGGCCAACCCGGACACCTGAAGTGGGAATGCAAGAAATTCCTGAGGGCGGGAGTTGAGGAAAGGCTGGGTAAGGAAAATGGACTGATGCCAAACACATCCAGTGCACCTCCCCCATCTTCAGCACCTCCACCATTATACACGCCCACTCATACTGACAACAGAAATCACCAATCGCCATATACGCCCACTCATACTGACAACAGAAATAACCAATCACCATATGCACCTCTGACCAGACAGATAAGGGAAATGACCATACAGGGATTGGATGGAAGGGGCAAGACACCTGCTGCTCTTCTCCCTTCTCCATCCTCCTGACTGGCAAAGCCGGTCCCCAGGCTGCATCCACTGGAATTCGTCACTCGAGTTTCAATGGATAGCTGTGGTCGACCATTTTTAAAGGTAAATCTTGAAGGTCAGGAAGTAACATTTCTCCTTGATACAGGTGCGCAATTGAGTGTCACAAATGTTGATTTACATTTAAAGCCAGATTCCCCTGTATGTACAATTGTTGGTTTCAGTGGTAAAAATGGAACAAAGGTGACTTTAGCGCAGGATGTTTCTTTGGAAATACCTGGTTTTTTGAAAACGAAAATGGATATTTGGTGTTGTCAGGATACTGAGAATATAATTGGCACTGATTTTATGGAAAAGCATGGCTGGATTATTGATTTGGGTAACAAAACAGTTTGGAAAGACTCTAACGGTTGTAAGGCGGTAGTTATTGATCCAGATGAATATAGTCATGTCGGGACCATTTGTTTGACCGATGTAGTGTCAGCAGATCATTTGTGGCCTGAAACTGGTGGTGACGAAGTATTGACTGAGTTAGTACAGCGGTTTCCTTCTTTATGGGCTCAGTACAGGAATGAGGTTGGAACAATGAAGGATGTAGTTGTCAAAATTGAAGGCCGAGACCCACCTCCACAGCGTCAGTATAAGTTGCCTCCGGAGTCAGTTGCTCCGATGTCAAAGATTATACAGGAATTGTTGGCTCAAGGTGTGATACGTAAGGCAAATTCTGTTTGTAACAATCCATTGTGGTGTGTTCTGAAAAGCGATGGTAGCTATAGGATGTTGTTGGACTTGAGGATGTTCAATAAGTGTACTCCCAATGTAGCACCGATTGTAGCTGATACACATGACATGATGTCGAGATTGGATGCTAAGGCAAGGTATTTCTCAGTATTGGATATCAGTAATGGTTTTTTCAGTATACCGATTGAGCAAAGTTGTCAATATAAGCTTGCATTCAACCACCTGGATCAAAAATATGTATGCTGTAGGCTTCCTCAGGGGGCAAGTATGTCGCCAAGCATTTTTCATCAGGCGCTAGCGAACGTTTTGTCGAAATTTTCTCGTCCGGAATGTTTATTGCAATATGTGGACGATATCTTGTTGAGTACGGAGGACAAGGAGATGCACGTGATCTTGCTTGCAGAATTGTTTGAGCTGCTGCATGATGCAGGTTTAAAACTGAATACCAAAAAGGTCAAGCTGATGCAGACTGAGGTCAGGTTTTTAGGAGTTCTGCTAAGTCCAGGTACACGGCGACCCCTACAGGACAGAATAGAGGCAATTGCATCTCTTCCAATTCCAACATCACACAAGGCACTAAGACATTTTTTAGGGCTTGTAAATTACTCAAGGGATTTCATTGAAAATTTTGCTGACAAAGCCAGACCTTTGTATGATCTTTTAAAAGGTGACAATGATGATTATTTTGGTCCCTGGAGTGTTGAACAGGAAAAAGCCTTCACACAATTGAAACATGATCTACAACACGCACCTGCGTTAAGTATGGTGGAAAGGAACGCACCTTTTGCGCTTCAAGCACACACTTCAGAGACAAGTGTCTCTGTGGTTTTGCTGCAGCTGCAAGGGGGGGAATGGAGAATCTTGGGGTACTTCTCTAAGCTTCTCTCACCTGTTGAGAGGGGGTTTGAGGTGTGCGCAAGACACCTGGTGGGAGTGTATTTTGCGATAAAAATCACTCAACACATCATCGGGTTCCAAAAGGTTATTCTCCAAACGCCACATTCCACACTGAAACTTCTCTTTGAGAAAAACATCCCAGGTGTGTCAAATCAGAGATTTGCCCATTGGTTGCTCTCATTGTCTCCAAATCAAATTGAGGTAGATTACAAGGCCAAGTATGTTCTTCCTCAATTGATGCAGTATGAAGGACAAACCCATGATTGCATAGAAACGTTCCATGAACCAAGTCCATCTCTCTTCAGACGACAGTCGGAAGACGCAGATGAACCTGTGTTTGTAGACGGTTCTAGATTTTTTCTGGAAGGACACTATCACACAGGATATGGAATTTTCTATTCCAAGCGAGGACAAGTGGTAAAACACAAGTTACCAAGTCATTTCTCAGCTCAAAGGGCAGAGATAGAAGCGGTAAGAATGGTCCTTCAGCTGAATGAAGCTGATGATCAAACTCCAATGGTAATCTACAGTGATAGCTCCTATGTTGTCAGATCCCTAACCGATTACCTGCCTGTTTGGGAAAGGAGAGGCTACGTGGACTCATCCAACAAAGCCTTGTTGCACCGCGAAACGCTAGAATCAATTTTTGAGATGGCATCTAGGGCCCCAAATAGATTTGCTATAGTGAAAGTCGCTGCACATCAAAGATCTGATGATGAGTTATCTGTAGGAAATGCAACTGCAGATGCTCTAGCCAAAGAAGCTGCCCTGACAGGAGAGGAAGTGTTTGACTCTGAACCTTCTGAGAATTCAGCGGTTCAAAGAACAGACACGTACATACCTTCATTTGCAGAAGAACAGAGAAAAGATCCTTCTCTTGTTATTTTTCTGGATGATCCAAAACCTCCTTTCATCTGTGAAAATGGGGTTTTGTGTCACAGTTCAAATGAAGAATTGCGTCCAGTTGTACCAAAACATCTACAGGTAGAATTCACTCGATACAACCATGAGAGTTTAGGTCACTTGGGACAACAGAAATTGTTAGTCATTCTCAAGGAGAAATTTTATTGGGAAAAAATGGACGAAACAGTTCAAAGTGTTGTACTATCATGTCTCATTTGTGCCCAAATAAATCCAAGACCTAAAGGACAGAAGCCACCACTTCTACGGATCGCACCTGCAGATGGTCCATGGTCTACACTGCAGATAGACTATATTGGTCCTTTACCCTCAGGTAAACATGGTCTCAGGTATGCATTGATTGTGGTAGATGTGTTCTCAAAATGGGTAGAAATATTACCTGTTAGGAAAGATGATGCTTTGTCCACAGCGAGGGAATTGGTACAACACGTCTTTTGTACTTGGGGGATCCCAAGGATGATTACCTCCGATCGAGGTAGCCACTTCACAGGTAAAATCATGCAAACTGCTTGTGCTATTCTAGGGGCGCGACAGCAATTTCATGTCCCCTATCATCCACAATCTGCGGGAATTGTGGAAAGAATGAATAGGACAATCAAGTCCAGAATTGCAAAGATGCTTTTGGACAAAGGTAACACTTGGGTTGACAAGGTTCCTTTCATACTGATGAGTATAAGAGGTTCAATCTCTTCTACAACTCAATTCACTCCGTTTGAGTTGATGACGGGAAGAAAAATGCCATTGTGGTTTCCACATGAGCCATTTTTATCCACTCCACAAAAAGATGCTATCTCAAGGTCCCAATGGTTGAGATCGCTACAGGAGAACCTGAAAGCGATTCTGCCATATGCGGCATCAAGAATGCAGAAAATGGAGCCACCCTATGAGTCCAAATTCAAGAAAGGTGCTCTAGTGATGATCAAAACCTTTCGCAAGAGTGGTCCATGGGAGTGTAATTGGGAAGGTCCTTTTGAAGTCCTCGAGACTATGGGACAAGTCATGATTCTTGTGCACCGAGTGTCAAATGTGGTAAAAAAGACCCGGAAAACACAAAAAGTGTGGGTTCACGTTGACCAATGCAAAATATTTGTGACAAAATAATGATACTGCATTTCTTTCCAGGAAGAAATGGATTCCTATACGAACTGGAATAAAGAACCTAAAGACTTTGAAGGAAAGATGACATCAAGCCTTCTGGAGAAAGAACATCTTCCCAAGCTCAAGACAAGCTTCTACGTGATGGGATCTACGTTCCTGCTGCTTTGCTTTATTTTCGTCATTGTTTACATGTTACATCAAGGAACAAATCGCCAATGATGTGAATGAACGGACTAGAGAGATTCAACATTCTCGAAGACCAAGAGGATCAGATACACGGAACTTACTGACAGAGAACATCACGGACGATTCTGTGGAGATAACAGGAAATATCTGCATGGGATATGGAACAAAATGTTGCATTGAATTACATTTCATACACGACACAGACATAATATTACATGCGATTGCAGGACCTAAAACTAGATTCACACAATTACAAGGAGAATATGTACACAATAATAAAACTGGTACATGGGAATGTTCTCCTACAGATGTACTATACTGGAACATAGAGATCAGAGGTGATGAACCTGCTGTATGGTCCGGTGATATTACAAATGACATGATTGCAAGGGGAAAGTTTGGAAGATCCAAAACAGAAATTTTGTTAAAAACTCAGGTTTTTGGGAAAATTCTGGATCCTTCTTTACTCTCCATCACAGAAGGAGATAAAGATTGGGTCAAAACATGGAATTTCCAGATAACACGGGAACCTGTGCAAGTTCAGGTATCTGTAGTGTTTACCGTTACTAACACTATAGTTCCGGAAATAAGGGTTTCACCACAGACAGTACATAATAAAGTAAATACATCTCCTATAATGTTAAAATGTAACACAAGGTTGAAATTGCCTTCTGAGTCTTTGTTGACATGGACCAAAAATTCATCGTTTTTGGGAAGTTTTTTAAACAGTCCAACTAATGTCATTCACAGAGGTCAGATTGGTAATATCAGGTGGATGGATGATACTTTCATTTTTTCCATAGAGAATCCATCTTCCAGGGACTCTGGAATTTACCAGTGTTGCGTTGAAACAAAGACACATTACAGACATTGTAAAAACGTTAGTGTGAATATTTGGTCAGCAGCAGAAAGTGCATGCACAGACACGAGGTTCATGCCATCTACTCCTTTCCAAATTAATCAATTTCAGTCTAAGTCCTTATTAAGGGATGGAGAATTTATGACAATGGTGTGGACTTTCAATATGTCTCATTGGAAGATCTCTACCAGGTTTCCTCAGTGTCAATCACATCTCATAAACATGGAGATGGGGATAGAACAATGGTTTGGGAAAAGAACTACTCAGACTAGGAGTAAGAGAGGAGTGTTAGAAGGAATTCTGGGAGGAATTGGGACAGTGGGAAGTCTGACCAATGCCATGAATATACAGACGCTTAAGTCAGATTTGGATAATATTGGTTTTATTGGAGGAAAAGGTGTAAAGGTTCAGAAGAGTCTGAATCAACTTCTTGAAAAGATGGTAATGAATACAGCTGCTGTACTAGGCTCTTCCGTGTCACATCTACAGGATGCTACATTAGCTCTCGTGGAAAGCACACACGAAACACAAGTAGCTAAAGCGTGCCTGGAGATACAGGTAGAGTACTCTTCTAATTTGAAGTTGATTGCACAAGCTTTACAGAGTGGAATTGCTCCACTGGGAATACTGCGAAATTTACCTGTAGAGTATGATTTTGCATTGAATCATACGGATTTGTGGGTAAATAAGTGGTTAGGATGTGAACGAAACATTTGTGTTGGCACATCACTAATCCCGGTGATTGGAAGAGAGGGGACTATTGTTCCTGTTACAGTTTTGGGTATACCTGTGAGCAACACACAACAAGTGTTCTATCAACTGCAGTACACAGATTTTGCATTTGATGGAGTGAACACTGAACAAGTAGACATTTCTTCATGTTTGCATTTTGTTTCTAAGGTGATGTGTTTACCTGGACAGGATAAGGTGATTTATCATTCATGTTTTCATAATCATTCTTCTTGTCATGCGAGAATAGAGACTGTACAGACACTACATGATCTGGTGACTCCAGTAAGTCTAACTAAGATATGTTTTCAGGTCATGTCTGAGACAGAGAAGGTTTCTGTTTTCTATTCTACTTGTGTACATAAGGAAAACCTACCTATGGGTTTGTATTGTATAGAAGGAAATGTGAGATCTCTTTCAAAGAAGGAAGGAAGTTTTAATATCACTTCTATAGGAAAGAGAAACTTAACGGCATTTCCGATACATTTCAATTTATCACAGATAAATGATTTTCCTTGGGATATGTGGACAAGTGAAATAAAGAAAGACAAGGGTTTGTTAGATTTATTAACGAAACAGTTAAAGGAAGCAGAAATTATATTCAGGCATGAACAAGGTGAATTAAGTGATATTGAACACGAATGGAATGGAATGTCAGGTAGAACTTGGTGGAAGAGTTTTAGTAAATCTGTACATTCCTGGTCTCAGTCATCTTTTCAGTCAGCGGTTGGTAATGTTTTATTTAATCCCATCATAATCATATTTTTATTAGTTTTGATGTGTATTATATATCAAGTTTTTGTGATGTGTAGAATTCAGAAGATATATAGGAACATAAAAATAGAAATGAAAAAG
Organism: Anomaloglossus baeobatrachus; assembly: GCF_048569485.1. Lineage (NCBI taxonomy): Eukaryota > Metazoa > Chordata > Amphibia > Anura > Aromobatidae > Anomaloglossus > Anomaloglossus baeobatrachus. The sequence goes on along the minus strand of NC_134363.1, from coordinate 32,952,433 downwards.
GAAGATAACATTCTTAGAGGAATGTTAAATCGCAAGATGACTTTTTGACAGAAAGTTGCAGATTGGTTTATCAAGTCAAATATTGGTCTAGCATTTCCAACAAGAATGTATGTGATACGAATGATGACACGATTGAGTTAGGGTTTCCCGGGGTTCATCAAACTTCCATATAAGGGGGGACTGTAAAAGAGTGAGTTTATGGAGATTGATTCATAGACTGGATTACATGCATTCATATAATGTATGTATATTTCGCCCATCCCTTTAAGGAGAGTCTGTAAGTTGGAAAATGTTAACCAAGAGTTTGAGATGGTAAAACCAAGGCCATCTGCTAGTTGTTCATCAAAGCCATCTGACATTGTTTGTCAAAGTTGTCAGCATATTGCTATATTCTGTTTGGAATGTTGGGCTAAGAGCTGAAATAGCTATGAGAACTTCTTACTGTTACTTTAAGGTCAAAGTTCAGCGAGCCTCAAAGGGTTTATTTATAAATAAGTTGAAGTAGGTTTTGTTACAGGTCTCTAGTGCGCAAGTACACTTATTTCGCGGGTAAAACGTACCACGTGACATGATGTAATGCTCAACTAAATTAGGATAGTTAGTTTTTGTGTTACCATGTAAAGAGATAAGGGCAATCAGGAGGAGGGGTTTGGGTTATAAAAGAAGCCCACACTTCAAAGGTTGGGGGAGAAGGAGGGAGGAGAAAGACGGACTCATCCGACCAGACCATCTACAGATCATCCCGAGACGGCTTACACACTACAGCGATGTAAGATAAATGAACTGTTATTTTTTCTATCTGTCTATCCATCTATTAACTCAAGCCAAGACAGTTATTTTTCTCTAATGACTGTAACCCTCCAATTCTTATCTGAATAAATCCATAATATGTTTTTGACCTATCTTCGCTCCAATTATTTATATACTGGCTATGCAGTTGTCGCCTTAAACCCATTATTTAACATTCACGCATGACCTGTTGACTGCCCTTGTAGATGTGAGTAACCTCTTCTCTTTATTTCAGGGAAGGAATCTCTGCTGGAAATCCCATCGGAACCTCATGGACCCAGTTGAATTTCGTTGACTCTTTCCAACATGTATCTTATGACCAGGGAAACCTGTGGATGATCACCGTTAATGGAGCCATCTATAAATGCAAGGTCAATGGCGTCACTAATCCAGACTGTTATTAACGGTCGTGAACACATGCAGCAGAAGCAAATTACAAATCACAGTTTGCTTTTTTGTGGTTCAGACCACTGCATTAATTACAAGCAGTAAAACGAAAAACTAAAAGGACAATACATAAAAATAATAATTATAGAAATTACGTCACTATATTCTATAGTATCAATCACACAAAATAAATTCTTACATTCAAAATGTTTTTTTGTCTTTTTCTTGATGGATTCTTTAAAATAGCTAAGGAGAAGTTGAAGGTGAAATTAAAGTCTGGTGTTTTTAATCAATGGGATGACAATCAGTTGTGAGTGGGCGACCTGTTTTTAGTTAAAGAACAAAGATTAAAAGTCCCATCTGCACAACATGCATGGAAGAAGCTAAATAGATTTCTGAGGACCTCATAAGAAGTTGTTGACGCTCATCAGGCTGGATAAGGTTACAAATCCATCTCTAAAGAGGTTGGACTCCGCTTTTCACAGTCAGACAGAGTGTGTACAAATGGAAGAAAGTTAAGGCCATTATGAGTCTACCCTCCACAGAAGTTGTCGACCAACAGAGATCCCTCCAAGAGCAAAGCGCATACTATTCCGCAAGATCACAAAGGAACCCAAAATAATCTCTAAGCAACTAAAGGCCTCACTCACTTTAGATGTTGTTAGTGTTCATAAGTAAACCATCAGGATAACACTGAACAATAATTATGTTCATGGCAGGATTGCAAGGAAAAAGCCACTGCCCTCCAAAGCAATCACGTCTGCTGATCTGCAGTTGTTAGAGATTATCTGGAGAACTAGAATGTTAAAGATTTTTGTTTTAAATGAGAAGCATTAGGTTTGGAGAAAAAAAATCTCTGAATTACAGCAAAACTGAAAAAAAGACAACAATGGAATGGGGAAAAGCTGGTGGGGACCAGACTTTTGGACTAGTCATATGAAAAGCTTGGTCCACACTGGGGCGGACAGAAACCACCAGGGACCAACCTCTTGGACTAGTCATCTGAGAAGCTTGGTCAAAAATGGGGCATAGAGAAACCACCGGAGACCAAACTCTTGGACTAGTATCTGAGAGGCTTGGTCCCCAGTGGGGCATAAAGAAGTCACCAGGGACCGGACCCTTGGATAAGTCATCTGAGAAGCTTGGTCCACAATGGGGCATAGAGAAGCCACAAGGACCAGAATATTGGACTAGTTATTTGAAAATCTTGGTCCCCAATGTGGTGGAGAGAAGCCACCAGGGACCAGACTCTTGGACTAGTTATTTGAAAAGCTTGGTCCACAATGGGGCAGAGAAAAACCACCTGAGACCAGACTCTTGGGCTAGTCATCTGAGAAGCTTGGTCCCCAATGGGGCAAAAATAAACCACCAGGAAGCAGACTCTTGGACTAATCATCTGAGAACCTTGGTCCACAATGAGGCAAAGAGAAGCCACCAGTGACCAGACTGTTTTATAAGTCATCCGAGGAGCATGGTCCCCAATGGGGCAGAGAGAAGCCACCAGGAACCAGTCTCTTGGACTAGTCATCTGAGAAGCTTGGTCCACAATGGGGCAGAAAGAAACCACCAGGAAGCAGACTCTTGGACTAGTCATCTGAGAAGCTTGGTCCACAATGAGGCAAAGAGAAGCCACCAGTGACCAGACTGTTTTATAAGTCATCCGAGGAGCATGGTCCCCAATGGGGCAGAGAGAAGCCACCAGAGACCAGACTGTTGGATAAGTTATCCGAGGAGAATGGTCTAAAATGGGGTAAAGAGAAGCCACCAGGGACCAGACTCTTGGACTAGAAGCTTGGTCTCCAACTGTTTTAGGAAGAATCTTGTCAGTCTAGGGGAGTGGGGCGAGGAGAGACCGCTGGGGATCAGCGTATTGGACTTAGTATGATATCTGATGGGTAATTGGGTCTGATTTAAAGGGAACTTGTCACCAGTTTCCTGCCCTAATAGCTGCGGCCACCACCACAAGGCTCTTATTTACAGCATTCTAGCATGCTGTATATAAGAACTGTATATAAGAGCCCAGACCGCTGTATGGAACATAAAAAACCACTTTATAATACTCACCTAAACCGGTCGCTGCGGTGGATGTGGGTCAAATGGGCGTTCTCGTCTTCCGGTGCCAGCGCTGCCTCTTTCGGCCATCTTTGTCGCCTCCTCTGTAGTCCTTCTGAAGCCGCGGTGCATGACGCGTCTGACGTCATCCACACTCGCCGGCATTCCAGTCCTGAGCAGGCGCGCTTTGATCTGCTCTGAGCAGCGCAGATCAAAGTATTGTAGTGCGCATGCGCGGAACCGGCGAGTGTGTATGACGTAGACGCGTCATGCACACAGGCTTCAGAAGGAGGACGAACATGGCCGAAAGAGGAGGCGCCGGCACCGGAGGACGAAGACGCCCATCTGAGCCACATCCACTGCAGCGACTGGTTTAGGTGAGTACTATAAAGTGTTTTGTTATGTTCTACACAGCGGCCTGGGCTCTTATATACAGCATGTTAGAATGATGTATATAGGAGCCCGGTGGTGGTGGCCGCAGCTTATACGCCAAAAAAGTGGTGACAGCTTCCCTTTAAAAAGTGTCTGATTTTGTGTTTTGTGAAGAAATATTGAGAAATCATTTTTCACATGCCCTGCTGTCACACCATCCACTGGTCAAAAAGGCCATTTCTCTTGGCCATCTTTTAAGAACATAAAGCATGTGTTCTGGAACCCCAATTTTAGGGAAACAAATAAATGATTTTAAAGGGATTATCCAGTGAAGATAAGTGCTTACCTATCCAGGGGACCGCTGGGACGCACACTGATCAGCAGAAGAGCGCTGCACATGCCTACTCGCTGCTCCATTCACTCTCCATAGGGCTGCGCTCATCTTTTCCCGATGTGGAGCCCCCAGCCCAGGTGTAGTGGTCCATTACCTTCAGGGACTCCACGTGGGATGGTCTGGTCACAGGTAGGTTGCTTCTTTAGGAATTTCGTGACGCCACTCTCGGTATTGCGGTCAGGAGACCGCCACTGCAGATTAGGGGACGCCTGGGGCTGATGTTAAATGCAGTTAGATGTAGTGGCCTCCCGAGAGTGAGGCAGGCCATAGGGCCCTGTGTAGGTGTGTGGAACCACAGGTCGCAGAATGACTCAGGCACAGTACAGACAGTCTTTCAGGGTTTTTACTTACAATGATGGCAGGGTGAGTACCCGGGCGTAGCTGGGATTAACCAGAGGAAACCAGGCACTCCGTCAGGCTGTCTTTTGAGGGTGACTACCGACTCGCCTTCTCTAGCCCTGATGTTTTTGTGGTGACCCCAACTTGAAGTCCCTACGGGGGTCACCCAGGGAAGTTGCTTCTGCCTGTTCTCCCCTCTTTTCAGCCCGTTTGCTTGTAGCCTGGACCAGGTCACTCCGGCTGCTTGCCTCTTGTGAGCTATGGGCCCTCTCGTTGCTACGTGGCTGCGGACTCTGTGGTGTTGTGGTGGGGGTCTGAAATGCCCCCTCAGGCAGGTTTGGCAGGAGAAAACTGAATGAATCTCTGCACTGGGACCTGTTATCCTTATGCCTTATGGGCCTGGTACCTCCCTGGCAGTCCCCTTACTCAGCCATCGCTTGTCTCCAGCCTCGGGTGGTTTTCGGGTGGCACTCCCAGGTGACCGTTCTCCCCCGTCAGTAGCCACTGCACGTGCGTTGTCAGATTGTGCCAGGCTCCAGGGTCTGCTTCTTGCGTCTGCTCTCCCTGAGCTGCACTCACTAACTGGCTCACTACTCCCTCCCCACTGTGCCTGCCTACGCAACTTAGCAACCAGACTCTCTACCACACCCCTTGAGTGGACATGGAGGCCACTCCCCCTCCTGGATTCCCCAGGGGTCCACCAAAGGTCCATGTGGGAGATCTGATTACTATGCGCCTGTGTAGTCACACCTCGGTCAGCCTTCTGGATTACCTGTGTTGCACTACCCTCAGCATGGGTGCAGTGCTCAGTGGTGCCTGACCAGGTCAGGGGCGCCACACCAGCAGCCCCACAGACAATGACCTATGGTTATTTATTAAAATTTGTAAATAATTTAATTTCCTTCATTGCCTAAGTGCTCACAGACCTAAGTTTTCACAATGTCACTACCAAAGCAGCTATTCTTATGAACGCCCTCTTACCGGGGTTTCCCAGCTCCTCTTACTTTGGTACGGTCACACTAGCTACGGGGAAGTACCAAGCGAGTGGCGAAAGGTAAGAGAAGGGGACCCCTTTATCTAGAGAAGGGGGAGATGGTGACCCCTGACCAAAAATGGCCCTCTCCATCCATAAAAGGTAATATTTATTTGGAAAGGTTAAAACCTGCTGAAGGAAGCCGTTTCACATTACAAATGCTTCAACCGGTGCCACCCCAAACAGTCAAAATGGTAACCATGTGCTGAATGAACAGATCCGAGGTGTAGAAAGGAACAAAAATGGCCCTCTCCATCCATATAAAGTAATATTTATTTGGAAAAGCTAAAACCCGCTAGAGGAAGCAGGGAGCATGAGACAACGTCCGTTTCGCATTACACATGCTTCAACTGGTCCCAACCCAAACAGTCAAAAGAGGTAACCATGTGCCGAATGAACAGATCCGAGGTGTACAAAGGTACAAAAATGGCCCTCTCCATCCATATAAAGTAATATTTATTTGGAAAAGTTAAAACATGTAGGAGAAAGCAGAGAGCGTGAGGTGACGGCCGTTTCACCTTACACACGCTTCAACTGGTGCCAACCCAAACAGTCAAAAAAGGTAACCATGTGCCGAATGAAGAAATCTAATTTGTAGAAAGGTACAAAAGTGGCCCTCTCCATCTATAAAAGGTCAAATTTATTTGGAAAAGTTAAAATATGTGGGAGGAAGCAGGGAGCATGAAACAACGGCTGTTTCGCATTACACAGGCTTCAACTGGTGCCACCCCAAACAGTCAAGAAACATAACCATGTGTCGAATGAACAGATCCAAGGTGTAGAAAGGTACAAAAGTATCCATCTCCATCCATAAAAGGTAATATTTATTTAGAAAAAGTTAAAACATGTGGGAGGAAGCAGGGCGCAAGAGACAACAGCCGTTTCGCCTTACACATGCTTCAACCGGTGCCACCCCAAACAGTGCCGAATGATCAGCTATCTCATGTATGGCAAACTTTGCTCTACACTCATCACTTATAATCTTATTATAGTTTTTATGATGACCATTGAGAAATTAAAAAAATATATTTTTTTTTAAACCATGGATTAGTCAATAATAAAATGAGCAAATATTCTACAAAGAATGAAAAGGCTTCAAGATATTTTTGCAGGAGACTTCTCCAGAAGCTCAGTGTCACTATGAAGCATGACATAATGGCTGGGAAATATTTTGTACCTGGAGGACATGAACAGTTTGTAATGGAGAAGCTTAAGGTTATAGAAGTTTATAAAACACGAACTGCAGAGGGTGCAAAGGTGAGCTTTGTAAAAGGTAAAAGATTAGTATATAATTTGAAGGTGAAATTAAAGTCTGGTGTCTTTAGTCAATGGGATGACAATCAGATGTGAGTGGGCGACCTGTTTTATTTTAAAAAAAAAAATCTATAAAAATCTGATTTTCACAAGTGTATTATGGCAAGCACAAAGGAAATTTCTGAGAACCTCAGAAGAGTTGTTGGTGATCGTCAGGCTGGAAAATGGTACAAAACCATCTCTAAAGAGTTTGGACTCCACCAATCCGCAGTCAGACATATTGTGTACAAATGGAGGCAATCAAAGGCCTTTCTAGGTGTAGTCAACAAACAAAGATGACTCCAAGAGAAAAGCAAATTATACTCTGCAAGATGATAAGGGAACCCAAGATAACATCTAAGCAACTAAAGGCCTTTCACATTAACTATTGTTAATGTTCAGAAGTAAACCATCAGGATGACACTGAATAGTAATGACATGCATGGCAGGATTGCAAGGAGAAAGCCACTGCCCTCCAAAACAAACATTGCTGCCTGTCTGCATTTGCTAAAGATTTTCTGGACAACCAGAATGTTATTAGAACAATGTTTTGTGGATTGATGAGCCCAAAAAAGTTTATTTTAAATGATAAGTTTTAGGTCTGGAGAAACAATAAATAACTGCATTACAGGAAAAAAAACAGCAAAAAAAAAAATGAACCAATGGTGCCGGGGAGAAGCTACCAGGGACTAGACTCTTGGATTAGTCATCTGAGAAATTTGGTTCCCAATGGGGCAGAAAAAAGCCACCAGGGATCAGACGCTTGGACTAGTCATTTGAGAAGCTTGGTCCCCAAGGGGTGGAGAGAAGCTATCGCTGACCAAACTCTTGGGATAGTCATGCAAGACGCTTGGCCCTTAAAGGGGTGCAGAGAAGCCACCAGGGACCAGCTTTTTGGGCTAATCCTCCAAGACACTTAGTCCACAATGGGGCAGAGAGAAGCGACCAGGGCCCAAACCTTTAGACTAGGCATCCAAGAAGCTTTGTCCCCCAAGGGGTGCAGAAAAGCCACCAGAGACCAGACTCTTGGGCTAGTCATCCGAGAAGCTTGGCCCCCAAATGTGTGCAGAGAAGCCACTGGTGACCAGACTCTTGGGGTAATCATCCGAGAAGGTTGGTCCTCAAAGGGACAGAGAGAAGCTACCAGGGACCAGACTCGTGGACTAGTCATCTGAGAAGATTGGTCCACAATGGGGCAGAGAGAAGGCACCAGGGACCAGACTTTAGGACTAGTTATCTGAGAAGCTTGGCCCCCAAATGGGTGCAGAGAAGCTACTGGAGACCAGACTCTTGGGATAGTCATCTGAGAAGCTTGGTCCTCAAAGGGACAGAGAGAAGCTACCAGGGTCCAGACTCGTGGACTAGTCATCTGAGAAGATTGGTCAACAATGGGGCAGAGAGAAGCCACCAGGGACCAGACTTTAGGACTAGTCATCCAATAATCTTGGTCCCCAAAGGGGTGCAGAGAAGCCACCGGGGACCAGGCTTTTGGGCTAGTCCTCCGAGAAGCTAAGTCCACAATGGGGCATAGAGAGATCACCAGGGACCAGACTTTAGGACTAATCATCTGAGAAGTTTGGCCCCCAAATGGTTGCAGAGAATCCACTGGTGACCAGACTCTTGGGATAGTTATTAGGGATGATCGAATGCTTCGATTATTCGGCTTCGCCAATATTTTCCGAATACCTCGCCGCTATTCGACTATTCATGAATATTCGATGTGCAATGTAAGTCTATGGGAAACCCGAATAACAACTATTCGGAACTATTCGGGCTTCCCATAGACTTACATTGCGCATCGAATAGTCGAATAGTGGCAAGGTATTCGGAAAATGTCCACAAAGCCGAATAATCGAAGTATTCGATCATCCCTAATAGTTATCCGAGAAGCTTGGTCCTCAAAGGGACGGAGAGATGCTACCTGGGACCAGACTCGTGGACTAGTCAACTGAGAAGATTGGTCCACAATGGGGCAGACAAAAGCCACCAGGGACCAGACTTTAGGACTAGTCATCCAATAAGCTTGGTCCCCAAAGGGGTGCAGAGAAGCCACCGGGGACCAGGCTCTTGGGCTAGTCCTGCAAGAAGCTATGTCCACAATGGGGCATAGAGAAGCCACCAGGGACCAGACTTTAGGAGTAGTCATCCAAGAAGCTTGGTCCCCAAAGGAGCAGAGAAAAGCTACTAGGGACCAGTGTCTTGGACTAGTCATCTGAGAAGCTCGGCCCAAAGGGGAGCAGAAAAGCCACCAGAGACCAGACTCTTGGGTAGTCATCCAAGAAGCTTGGGTCATAATGGGGCAGAGAAAAGCCACCAGAGACTAGACTCTTGGACTAGTCATCTGAGAAGCTTGGTCCCCAACTATTTTTTCAAAGTATGATTTCTCTGAAATGGCAATGTTCCACAGTAAAACATACACTGCTGCAATAACATAGGCGACTTCACCCTGCCCCTATACCCCTGACACAGGGAGAAATCTGTGAGTTTAGGGGAGTGAGGAAGGGAGAAAATGTCAGGGACCAGCCTTATGGACTTAGCATCTCAGATGTTTGGTCCTCAGTATGGTGGGCAGAATCCACCAAGGACCAGCCTCTTGGACCAGTCATCTGAGAGGTTTGGTCTCCCTTGGTGTTCAATCACGATACATCAGATGACAAGTTCTATAAATATATGCATCAATGATTTCTAATTGACAATGTAGCATTGATAGATCAAAAATTGGGTCTGATTTCAATGGTGTTTGATTTTGTGTTTTGTGAAGAAACATCAACAAATCCTTTTTCACGTGCTCTGTTGTCACACTTTCCAATGGTCAAAAAGGCCACCCCGCTTGGCCAGATTTTGACAACACAAAGCGTCTGATCTGGCAACCCCAATGTTTGAAGAAAGAACCAAATCATTTTAGAAGGGTTGTCCTTTGAAGATAAGCTCTCACCTATCCAGAGGACCACTGGGACATACACTGGTCACCAGAGGGGCACTGCACATGCCCAACCGCTGCTCCATTCAGCGTTCAACTTATTCCAGCAGCCCCACACAAAAATGACCTTTGGTCATTTATGAAAGTTTCTAACCAATTTCCTATGTGTTCACAAATCTCACTTTTCACTGTGTCACTTTCCCATCACCTATTCTTATGAACATTCTCTTATTTCGACAATATCTTTCTACCTACCGCTTACAGGACATTCCTTCATTCCTCTAGTCTTATCTCTACTACATGCAAAGCAAGATTGATTTCAAGGTAATTAATTTTTGAGTCTTATATGGGTTTTCCTGTTTCTCTTAGGGGTACTTTGCACACTGCAACATCGCTACTGCGATATCGTCGGGGTCAAATCGAAAGTGACGCACATCCGGTGCCGGTAACGACGTCGCAACGTGTAAAGCCTAGATGCACCAATAAACGATCGCAAAAGCGTCGAAAATCGGTGATCTGTGTAGCGTCGGTCATTTTCATAATGTCGCACCAATAGGAGATACGATGTTCCTCGGTCCTGCGCACATCCAGCACACATCGCACACCGCAGGAGCGAGGAACATCTCCTTACCTGCCTCCACCGGCAATGCGGAAGGAAGGAGGTGGGCGGGATGTTTACGTCCCGCTCATCTCCGCCCCTCCGCTTCTATTGGCTGCCTGTCATGTGACGTCGCTGTGACGCCACACGACCCGCCCTCTTAGGAAGGAGGCGGGTTGCCGGCCAGAGCGACGTTGCAGGGCAGGTAAGTGCGTGTGAAGCTGCTGTAGCGATAATGTTCACTATGGCAGCTATCACAAGATATTGCATGTGCGACGGAGGCGAGTGGTATTGCGCTCGGCATCGCTAGCCGATGCTAGCGATGTCGCAACGTGAAAAGTACCCCTTACTGTCAAAGATGTGTCCTGGGTGACAGACAGTCTTGTAGTTTCTGGAAATAGAAGGTCACAGAATTTGGCACCAAAATAAACCTTTGGTTGTTGTGGGTTTTTCCTTTGTGTTTTTTTTCCCATGGATCCCATCGCCGTTTCGGCACAGTGGCTGTAGGATCTGTCCCTGGAGGTTGCAGACCTAAGGTCAGCAGTGCAGCAGCAGCGTTCACAGACTCCTAATGTTGGGGACTCAGCAGGTAGGCAGGTTCAGCCGGAGCCCAAAATTGCTCTCCCAGACAGGTTTGCAGTGTGTCATGTCCCACAAATTGGGAATTAGTCAATGTTTTCATTGCTGTGTATTGCTTTTCTGTTGCTAGGCAGAAGCTTTGACTTTCCTTGTATTTTGTCCCTTCCTCTTCCCTGTAGCTCTGTGATGTCAGCATTCCCCGCCCTTCTTCTCCATGCAGTATTTTGTTTCAGCCATCTTATGTAACATGCTGTATACTCTCTGGACAAAATCACTCTTTTTACCTGCTGTGTGGCGCCCCAGGACCTGGTTGCCACAACAGCATTGACCTTCCAAAGGGTTAATGCTGAGCCTGGAGGTAATGGGGAGGTCCATTGGCCAGCAAGTTTAACACAAAACGCAGTTCTCCCTCCGGCCAGCAGGGGGAGCTCTGAACCTGGAATTCCAGGGAGCTTTCCTCAAGTCTGGCCTGAGGGAGGAAGTAGTAGTCAGTCTGTAGAGAGAAGTGGAAGGAAGCAGACACAGAGTGAGCTGTCCTGTGGATCTGGGGCCTAGAGCTAGAGTAGCTTGGCCCAGGGAAGCAGGAGTAGCTGAGGGGTAGCGGAGAGACACGGACATCGGAGTCTGTGGCCACCAGGGCTTAAAATACTCCCTGGTAGCCGAATCCGAAGGGCAGGAGAGCTGCAAGCACCTGGCCCATAAACATCCCGAACACACAGCTGCAGCATCAGGGCCCGGTGTGGACTCCAGCAGAGAAGCACCAGAGAGGGCCTGCGCAGCCTGCTACAGAGGGAAAGGGACGTACCATCAGTCCCAGCAGCAAAGAGGGCCATTGCTAAATCCAGAGAGCAGGGTCCTATCATAACAAAGAAAAGCACCGGAGTAGGCCTCATACTCAGCTGGCCAGAAAGATCACCCCAAGTACTTCCAGGCCGACCGGATCCCCTTCACCACCTGTAACGGTCTCCCAGGACTGGACTGTTCCCAAAGTAAAAGAGGAGAAGGTAAAGAGACTGTTGTTTGTGCCTGGTTCTTTCATTGCCTGTCGGCCCTGCACCGTGTTAGCCACACAACCCCATAGACTTTCACGAGCACTAACAGTGTCCCCGGGGCTTCGCTCCACCTGTGGGGAGCAGTACCACCATTGCTGCCATAACATCACCCCGGAGGCCTCACACAGCAGCGGCGGCATAATAGCCGCAGACCACAGGTGGCGTCACGAACACAAACTTTATTCATCAAGCCACATATTCTACTGACACCCACCAGGGCCACGGAGCCGGGCCCAGCCACCACTGACTACCACCGGACTAGTCCGGCCCGGCACCGGGTGTCCCATAGCCCTGGGGTGGGCGAGTCAGCTGCATTACCATCAAAACAAGATTTTCAGTTAGAGCATCCATCTTTTCCTGGAGTCTTCTTGCAATGAGATTGTGGCTGAGTTAAACTATCTGAAGAACCGATATGAACGTGAGTATGGTAAATACAAACACATGAAGAAAACAGTGTGCTGAGGCGCCATCACGTCTTATGTATCCGTGAGTCAGAATAGGTAGTGACAATTGTTTTGTGTTTAAAGAAGCCTATAAACTATACTTTAGGCTTCGGCCTTACTCCTCTGGAGATGGGGAACAGTGGGTAGGGATTGTGTTCTCACTGTTGCAAGGGGCTTTCTCTTTGACACATGGCCCCAGTTGCCTCCAGTCAGTGGATGAATTTTTAGAGGCCTTGGTCTCATCTATGGTGATCCCGACCGAGTCTCCTTGGCTGAGTTCAGGCAGTGCCACCTCTAGCAAGGGGATCAGTCAGAGACTTATTGTTCAGAATTTCATAGATGGGCAACCAACACTAAGTGGAATGGCCCGGATCCTAGAAGCCAATTCTGTCAGGGCCTTTCAGAGAGGTGGAAAGATGCCTTGATGATTTATGAAACTCCTGAGTCCTTTGAGGCTGCCATGTCCTTGGCTGTACATGTGAACAGACGCCTCCGAAATAGACTGATTAGACCATTTTCCATGGAGACAATTTCTCGGGGCTGTACCCCATTGGCAGGGGGGCGATCTGGGGGTAAACAATGGTGTTCCTGTTCAACACATGTATGAGCTCAAAAAAGATTTTATAAGGTAATCAACAGGGAAGGTATCATATACGTGGAGTAAGAAGATATATCAATCATAGCTTTAACACAAAAGCAATGAACTGGAAAAGCAGGGTAGACAACTGAAAAAAGGAAATGCAATGTATATATATACAGTATATGTTTATATACCTTGAGGTGACATGTTAGACATGATGGATGTATTGTTAGATGAAAGTCCATGTGTATTCGTTTACTGGTCCTGGGGGTTCAAGGTTGTCATCACACATCTAGATGAATTCTTTGAGCTGTGTAGTTTCCAAAATAGGGTCACTTATGTTTTATTTTACTGTTTAGGCACCTCAGGGGTTCTGCAAACGCGACATGGTGTCCACTAATGGCTCCAGACAATTTTTAGTTCGAAAAGTCAAATGGCACTCCTTCCCTTCCGAGCCCTGCCATGCGCACAAACAGTAGGTTTCCACCACATATGGGGTATCTCTGTCCTCAGGAGAAATTGAAAAACAAATTGTGTGGTCCACTTTCTCCTGTTACCCTTGTGAAAATGAAAACATTGTTTCCAAAATGAATAGAGTCACTTAAGAGCGGTTTCCACTGTTTAGGCACATCAGTGACTCTCCAAACGCGACATGGTGTCCATTGAGTGGAAAAAGTCAAATAGCACTCCTTCCCTTCCGAGCCCTACGGTGCACCCAAACACTAATTTTCCCACCACATTTGGGGTATCTCTGTACTCAGGAGAAATTGCACAACAAATTGTGTGATCCACTTTCTCTTGTTTCCCTTATGAAAATGAAAAAAATGTGATTAATGCAAAATGTTTGTGGTAAAAATATTTTTTTTCATATTCACTGGACGTTATAAAATTCTGTGAAGACCCTGGGGGTTCAAGGTGCTTACCAAACATCTAGATAAAATACTTGAGAGGTGTGGTTTCCAAAATGGGGTCACATAAGGGGGTTTCCACTGTTTAGCCACATCAGTGACTCTCCAAACGCAACATGGTGTCCGTTGAGTGCAAAAAGTCAAATGGCGCTCCTTCCCTTCCGAACCCTACGGTGCTCCCAAACACTAGTTTTCCACCACATGCAGGCTATCAGTGTACTCAGGAGAAATTGCACAACAAATTGTATGGCTCACTTTCTACAGTTGCCCTTGTGAGAATGAAAAAAAAAATGGCTTAAAGCAACATTTTTGTGGTAAAAATGTTTTTTTTTCATATTCACGGCTCAATGTTATAAAATTCTATGAAGCAGCTAGGAGTTTAAGGTGCTCACCACACCTCTAGATAAATTCCTTAAGGGGTGTAGTTTCCAAAATGGGGTTACTTATGGGGGTTTTCCACTATTTAGGCACATCAAGGGCTCTGAAAACCCAACATGGTGTTCGTTGAGTTCAAAAAGTCATATTGCGCTCCTTCCCTTCTGAGCCTTGCCATGCATCCAAACAGTAGTTTTCCACCACATGTGGGGTATTCCTGCCTTCAGGAGACATTTCACAACAAAGTTTGTGGTCCATTTTATTCTGTTACCCTTGTGAAAATGAAAACAAATTGGGATTAAAATAACATTTTTGTGGTAAAAATGATTTTTTTTTCATATTCACAGGATGTTATATAATTCTGTGAAGTACCTGGTGGTTCACAGTGATCATCAAACATCTAGATAAAATCCTTGATTTTTGAGGGGTGTAGTTTCGAAAATAAAGTGGGGTCATTTAAGAGGGGTTTACACTGTTTAGGCATATCAGGGGCTCACCAAATGCAACATGGCGTCTGCTAACGATTCCTGCCAATTTTGAGTTCAAAAAGTCAGATGGTGCTTCTTCCCTTCTGAGCCCAGTCATGCGCACAAACAGTAGTTTTACACCACATATGAGGTAGCTCTGTACCTGTAGAAATTGCACAAGAAATTGTACTGTGCAATCTCTGCTGTTATCTTTGTGAAAATGCAAAATTTGGGGCTAAATCAACATTTTTGTGGGAAAATGTAAAATTTTCATATTTTTCTTCCACATTTCTCTAGTTCCTATGCAGCAACTTAAGAGTTAATAAACTTCTAGGATGTGGTTTTGAGCAGTTTGAGGGGAGCAGTTTTTAGAATATCACTTTTGGGTATTTTCTGTCACCCAGGCCTCTCAAGGGAACTTCAAAAGATCTTTCAAAAACTGCACTGATGTAAAGTAGACATGTGGGAAATGTTATTTATTAACTATTTTGCGTAACATAAGTCTCTGGTCTTAGGGCATAAAAAGTCACATTTTGAAGATTGAAAAATCTGCCCCATTTTTGCCATATTTCCCATTTGTTCACAAATAAACGCAAACAATTGCATAATATATTTACCACTAATATGGAGTACAATATGTCATGAAAAAACATTCTGAAAATCACCGGGATCCGTAGAAGCGTTCCACATAAAGTGATACTGTAAACTCCAAAAAAGGGGAGAAAGCAAGCAAATATGCAACAATTGTAATAAAATAATACAAGAGTGGACGAAGCACACGAGCTGCGAAACGCGCGTCAGTGTTGGTGGGAGCCATTGCACCTATACCCGCTGTGGATACTTTACACTGTGGTAATATTATGTATGCTTTTCAATGATAATGTCACTGCCTCTTTCACTTTCTTTTTCAAATAGCTACTTTATGCCTTGATACACTAGTATTACATTTCATTCTTATGGCTGTGTTTTTTACCGAAAAGCATATATATATATATATATATATATGTATATATTAAGATCTTTTACATTATCCCTGCAATTAATGGTGGTTTATCACCATACGTGCTGTGTCCCCCATCTTAATATTCCATCCGTCATTGGGCGGTTCCATTTGATCAATATGTATTTTTAATTGTCATAAATAAAGTATTATTTTATTACAATTGTTGCATATTTGCTTGCTTTCCCCCCTTTTTTGGTGTTTACATTGCATATTAGCAAGCTTTTTGACGGCTTTGTGGCATTGGTGTTATAAAGTGACACTGGTCAGAATTGTAAACTTTGGCCTGGTCTGGAAGGTGAAAACAGGTTGGGGGGTGAAGGGGTTAAGGTCTTTATTACCCTCCAAACGAGTTGTGGACCATCAAAGATGACTTCAAGAGCAAAGTGTATACTATTCTGAAAGATCACAAAGGAACCCAAGATAATCTCTAAGCAACTAAAGGCCTCTCTCACATTAGATATTGTTAATGTTCATAAGTCCACCATCAGGATGACATGGAACAATAACGATATACATGGCAGGATTGCAAGAAAAAAAACACTCCCATCCAAACATTGATGCCCATCTGCATTTACTAAAGAGTACCTGGAAAACGAGAATATTAGTTAATATAACAGCTTGGTAATCCACCAAGTATTAAATACGCCTAAAATATAACTTTTAATAAAAATATGAGATAAAATGGAGGACCAGACATACATATATAGCGCGATTGCGCCTAAAAATTGTCACAGTTGTGATATCCTATATCATAAGTATTAGGAAAATACTATCACGGACAATAATAGCTAGTAGGCAATAGAATAATCGGCATTGAATAACCCTCATTTAAGTAATGGATGGAGGGAGAAAAAAGGCAACAATCTCACCCGTCTTCACTTCATTAGGGGTGAGTGTTCCTCAGCCGCAGAAGGTATAGGAAACGGAGTTGCCACATTAATAAGATCCTGTGGCTTCCACATGTGTTCCACGGGTTCCCTTACAAACAACTCCGATGTCATAACATGGAAACTTTTTCCTTTTCTCAACGCGTTTCAAAAAATCATCAGGAGAATTAGAAAAGAAATGTGGTGTCTTTTCAGTGAAACCGGCATATCCGCCGCAAGGTTCAGACACCCATCCAAAGCCACATTGATATGTCACTCATAGGACCGGCACATCAGCCACTATATGGGTCCAAAGAAAACCAAATGAGTCTCCAAGAGCAAAAGCAAACGGCCTCACAACATCAGATAATATCAGTTCGGATGGCCAAATACAGTTTGCGTACTTACCAAGGTCCCGACACGTGGCACTAACTGGTACTATGCCACCGTGCCGAGCGCCGGCATAAGGTTTAAATAGCAGAGCATTACCGCTCTGAAGACAGGCGTGTGACGTCACATCCGTCCCACGGGTGCCCGCCCACTTCCTGCGGGTCATCCCGTATTGAGACGCATGTGACCCAGGATAGAGTCCTGGAACGCAGGACGCTCCGCGCATGCGCAGATGAACGGCCGCTGCCTCTTACAGTGCAGCAGGCGCATCAGCCTGCTGTCGTCATGTACGGGAATCTTGACAGAGCAAACATTCCACAAAATCATGCCCCGAGACACACTGTCCCAGGTTTAGCAGATGATCCAGATTAGATATGGCCATGCCATTATGGTAAAGCGGACAATTTTGAGACAACAATTTATATATTGTGGTCCAGATGGACTAGGAAGGGGAGGGGGAGGGGGGGGGGGATGTTGATGGAAAGAGGGGACCTGGAGAAATATTTAGAGCACCCAGAGGGGAAATCTGGTCAGGAACAATTCAGGAGAAAACTGGACCCAAATGGATGGGAAACAAAAAGACCCATCACCATGTACATTTTTTTCTATTGACATTTTTTCCAACCTAGTGACTAGGGATCTTGAATCCCTTATGAGTAAACATAGGAGAAAATTTAATCTCAGTAAGTCTGAAATGGAGTCCCTGATGGATTTGGAAGGGGATGATGATATAGTCATTAAGGAATCTGACAAGGGGGGAAATGTTGTACTAATGGACACATGTAAATATAAGACCCTATGTTTAGATATACTTAAAGATACAGATAATTATGAAAAACTTAATGGCAACCCCACCATCAGCTACACAAAGCAACTACGAGTAATTCTTGATAGAGCATTGGAAAGCAACCTTATAGTCAAGTCTGAGTTTGAGTTTTTGTTACCAACTTCCCCAATTACTCCAACCTTCTATTGTCTCCCAAAAATTCATAAGGGTCTTCATCCCCTACGTGGGAGACCTATAGTTTCTGGAATCGGCAGCATTACCCAGAATGTGGGGATCTATGTTGATAGGGTATTGAGACCTTTTGTGCTGGCCCTTGGATCATACTTACGCAACACCACGGACCTTTTGAAAAAACTGGAGGGCGTGGTGCTGGATGATGAGACTCTACTTGTGAGCATTGACGTTGAAGCACTCTATTCATCTATAAAACATCAAGATGGTTTGAGGGCAGCTGAATACTTCCTCAGAAGTAGAGGCAGACAGTATGATGGTCACAATGGCTTTATTTTGGAATTGTTGGAATTTGGCCTTAAATGTAACACCTTTACTTTTGGGGGCTCCTTCTTCCACCAGCTCAGGGGTACAGCGATGGGGAGCCCCAGTGCCCCGTCGTATGCTAATCTTACCCTGGGCTGGTGGGAGGAGACTATTATTTTTGGAGAGGACTCACCTGTCTCAACAGACAAGATACTCCTTTGGTGTCGTTTTATAGACGATGTGTTCCTATTGGAATGTTTGCTCTGTCAAGATTCCCGTACATGACGACAGCAGGCTGATGCGCCTGCTGCACTGTAAGAGGCAGCGGCCGTTCATCTGCGCATGCGCGGAGCGTCCTGCGTTCCAGGACTCTATCCTGGGTCACATGCGTCTCAATACGGGATGACCCGCAGGAAGTGGGCGGGCACCCGTGGGACGGATGTGACGTCACACGCCTGTCTTCAGAGCGGTAATGCTCTGCTATTTAAACCTTATGCCGGCGCTCGGCACGGTGGCATAGTACCAGTTAGTGCCACGTGTCGGGACCTTGGTAAGTACGCAAACTGTATTTGGCCATCCAAACTGATATTATCTGATGTTGTGAGGCCGTTTGCTTTTGCTCTTGGAGACTCATTTGGTTTTCTTTAGACCCATATAGTGGCTGATGTGCCGGTCCTATGAGTGACATATCAATGTGGCTTTGGATGGGTGTCTGAACCTTGCGGCGGATATGCCGGTTTCACTGAAAAGACACCACATTTCTTTTCTAATTCTCCTGATGATTTTTTGAAACGCGTTGAGAAAAGGAAAAAGTTTCCATGTTATGACATCGGAGTTGTTTGTAAGGGAACCAGTGGAACACATGTGGAAGCCACAGGATCTTATTAATGTGGCAAATCCGTTTCCTATACCTTCTGCGGCTGAGGAACACTCACCCCTAATGAAGTGAAGACGGGTGAGATTGTTGCCTTTTTTCTCCCTCCATCCATTACTTAAATGAGGGTTATTCAATGCCGATTATTCTATTGCCTACTAGCTATTATTGTCCGTGATAGTATTTTCCTAATACTTATGATATAGGATATCACAACTGTGACAATTTTTAGGCGCAATCGCGCTATATATGTATGTCTGGTCCTCCATTTTATCTCATATTTTTATTAAAAGTTATATTTTAGGCGTATTTAATACTTGGTGGATTACCAAGCTGTTATATCAATTTCCTACGGTATATCCATATCCAGTTGCTTTATTCTACTCGAGAATATTAGTTAGCAGAACGAAGATTTTTGGATCAATGAAACCAACATGGAGCTTCTGGTTTAAATAAGAACCATTAAGAGTGGGGGTAAAAAAAATCTCTGCATTACAGAAATAACAACAACAAAAACAAAGAGACAACCAATTGGGTAGAAAGAAGTCACTGTCGACCAGAGTATTGAAAAAGTTATTTGAGAAGCTTTAACCCCAATTGTTTTTCGCGGTATGTTTCCTCTCAAACACTGCAATGTTCCAGAATAAAACATACACTGCTACTATAATGTTGGCGACTTCTCTCTGCCCCTATACCCTGGACACACATAGGGAGGAATCTTTTAGTCTAGAGGTGTGTGATATGGAGAAAGTCCATGAACCAACTTCTTGGACTTGGTATCTGAGAAGCTTGGTCTACAATGGGGCAGAGAGAAGCCACCAGGGACCATTCTCTTGGACTTCGCATCTGAGAAGCTTGGTCCACAATGGGGCAGAGAGAAGCCACCAGGGACCATTCTCTTGGACTTCGTATCTGAGAAGCTTGGTCCACAATGGGGCAGAGAGAAGCCACCAGGGACCATTCTCTTGGACTTCGTATCTGAGAAGCTTGGTCTACAATGGGGCAGAGAGAAGCCACCAGGGACCATTCTCTTGGACTTCGTATCTGAGAAGCTTGGTCCACAATGGGGCAGAGAGAAGCCACCAGGGACCATTCTCTTGGACTTGGTATCTGGGCAGCTTGGTCCACAATGAGGCAGAGAGGAGCCACCAGAGACCAGCTGTAGCACCCCATTGGGTCAGGGGCAAAAACTCATCACCGGGCTGGTGAGGGTCAGGGGAAGTCATGGGTGTCCCTGTCCGGTTTCGTAACACCGAGGTGTACACGGAGGGAGAGGGGAGATGAGGATGATAGTGGAAATTGATTTTGTGACGCCACCTGCGGTATGTGGCCAGAGAATTAGCCACCGCTGCTGTCGCTGTCCTCCGGGGCGGATGGTAGTAGCAGCTGAGGTGTTTCTGCACCCCACAGGTGGAGCGGGCCCCAGGAATGATGATGAGGGGAATAGTGATGGAGGGCGGTGAGGCGCTGGGCGGTAGCACTGGGAATGACAGGTGGACACTCCAATCCCGGTGTATGTGGAATTTGGAACGGGTCGCGGGTGTTTCCTGCACTCACAACAGACCCTGGAATCCTGTGTACCTGTAGAGAACCCGGACTGAGCTGGATGCTCCAAGCCACGGGTCCTATGGCGCTCCCAGAAGTGTGAAGTAGAAGAGCGTGGACCGAGGTCCCAGTGTGCGTCTCACCCTAAGCTGTGCCCGGGCCTAACTGACTATGCGTGAAGATGCTCCTTCCCTTTTCCCCAAGTGGTGCCCGCCCCTCAGGTGGCTGCCTCCCCCCAGTGGGAAGACACCTAACTGTGTGTGGTTGTGAATGTGAGAATCACCAGCGATTAACCTCTCCTTACCCGGGATGAGTACTACATCTTAAAGGAGATGCAGTACCCTGTGGCGACTGAAGCCTCAGGGGCGCCACACAGCATCTTGGACTTTGTATCTGAGAAGCTTGGTCCACAATGGTGCAAAGAGAAGCCACTAGGGATCAGCCTTTTGGACTAGTCATCTGAGAAGTTTGGTCCACAATGGGGCAGAGAGAAGCCACTAGGGACCAGACTATAATTGGATCGGATTTGAAAGGTGTCTGGTTTCACATTTTATGAAGAAACGGCTATTTCTCTCGGCCAATTTTTAAGAACACAAAGGATCTGCTCTGTCAATCCTATGTTCGAAAACAACCAAATTATTTTAAAGTGAAGGTAAGTTTTCACCAGTCTAGAGGACCGCTGGGAGCCACACTGATCGGCAGCGTCACAGGATGATCTCACGCATATCTCCACTGCCATCGCCGCCCGACGCTGGATTTCAGCTCAGTGCGCATGACCCCAGAGTTTCTGTCATGCGCACTTGTACCGCCCCGGTGTTGGTCAGGCTGCTCGGATCCGGGATCGTGGTGGCTCAAGGGGGGCCCGGACCTGGGTTGGCGGACACTTTGATCCTTAAATAAGGCGGTATTTGCAGGGGAGAAGATCGTGACGCCACCTGTGGGTTGCGGTAATGGGAGTACCGCCGCTGCTGTAAGGAGTACCGGGGCAGATTGAGTTAAGCAGCCCAATGTTAGTCCCTCCGCAGGTAGGGATGGTCCCGGGCTCAGGGGTGTTGGTGGTTGCTTGGGAGAGCAGGGTGCAGGGGAGCAGGGTACTCACTATGGGTAGTCGTGGTGCTGGATGAGGATTACAAAGGAGACACACACGCTGTAAGTAAACCAAGTCCTCTGTGTGCCACATATAGCAGGATAAGGCACAGCCACAGTGTAAGAGATGTTGAGGTGCACTTGTAGGTTTCCACACCATGTGTCCAGAGAATTAGAAACAAGGCACTCTCAAATGGGGATACAAACGAAGAATTTATTCCATAAGTCTTAAAGCAACATGTGACGTTTCGGCCAGGTGGCCTTCATCAGCAACTGTAATGAACAATATTTCTGTCATGATTCGCCTCCCTATCCACATGGCTAGGGGGCGGAGCCTTATCTCGGGCCTCACTTCCGGCCCCTGGATGCCTTAAAAGCTGACACTTCCAGTGAACCAGCGCCGGCTATAAGCTTAGCTCTGCTTTGCCTGTGATTGCTGGTCCTGTGAGTGATATCCTGATCTGTCTGTTCCTGTGCCCCCGTGCCCTTGTCTGTGTTCCGTCCCCTGGTCGTCCCTCCTGTCCTGTGTCCCCCCTCCTATTTCCCCACTCGGTTGCTTCCTCCGGTACTGACCTTAGCCTGACTTTGACTTCGCTTCTGCTCGCTCCTCCGGTCCTGCTTCTGCCCGTACGGTGTTTGACCCAGCCTGCCTGACTATTCCTCACATACCCTGCAGTTCTGCCTCTCAGCTGTGCTGATTAGGCAGTGCATGAGAACGCTGTGCATTTCCTTCCTGGTTCTCATTGCTCTGTGTAGTGTTGTCTGCTGCAGAGCTCTGGCTCCCCCTGGTGGCAGCATTACAATTTCATATGAATCTTACAAAAGACTCAAATACATAGAAATTACAAAAAAAATTGCAGAATTGCAGCATACAGCTTATAAAACAGAAAAGGAAAAAGATTGGTGAAAAGCGAAAAAACAATAAGAAAAGTGACCTGAGCAGCATGGATGTAGAGTCCCCTCACCACTGACAGCCAGACTGGTTTGTCAGGTCTCCGTAAGGAGAATAGTCCTCCGTCGTGATCCTCACAAAGCTTCTCATAGGCCAGATCAGTTACCCACACTTTGCACTGACGAGGGGCAATCACCCCGAAACACCGTGTCTGCAAATTGGGATTCTGGTCTGGCGCATATCCCTAGGTCATATGAAAAGGCTTGTTAAAAGGCCACTTGTGATTCTTAGTATTGCTACTTCCAATAGGTGGCGCTAGAGTTTGTCTCCTTTCCTGGAGAGACAATTTAGATTATATATAGCAGATATAGAGAAGGGACAGAAGAGGGAAAAAAGGGGGAGGGGAAGGAGAGAGAAGGGGAACATTCCCTAGACAGAAAGAAAGAAAGAGGGACTTAGAGCAAAAATTAGTGAAAGTACACCGTGGAGACCACAGCGCTTTGTTGAACGGTATCCATAGTAACCAAAGATATACCTCAGGCAAACAATAAACCTTTGAGCATGCGCTCTAGATGAAAAATGGCACTTAGAAAAAATGGGCATTATGAAATGTCATAGGAGCCATAGACACAGTGTAGCCTTAAATATAAGGTGTATATTTTAATTCCATTATCAGAGATTTGGAAGTATACATTCTAGTTAATAAGTCCTAAGTCTGGAAAGTAAAGGATTATTACTGTAAAGGGCACTGTACACGCTGCGATATCGGTACCGATATCGCTAGCGAGTGTACCCGCCCCCGTCGGTTGTGCGTCACGGGCAAATCGCTGCCCGTAGCGCACAACATCGCAAACACCTATCACACGGACTTACCTTCCCTGAGACGTCGCTCTGGCCGATGATCCGCCTCCTTTCTAAGGGGGCGGGTCGTGCGGCGTCACAGCGACGTCACACGGCAGCCGTCCAATAGCAGAGGAGGGGCGGAGATGAGTGGCCAGAACATGCCGCCGGCCTCCTTCCTTCCTCATTGCCGGTGGACGCAGGTAAGGAGATATTCGTCGCTCCTGCGGTGTCACACATAGCGATATGTGATGCCGCAGTAACGAGGAACAACCAGCGGCATGCACCATCAGCAATATTTTGAAAAGGAGCGACGTGTCAACGATCAACGATTTTTGCCGTTTTTGCGATCATTGATCGTCGCTCCTTGGTGTCACACGCTGCAATGTCGCTAACGACGCCGGATGTGCGTCACTAACGACGATATATCGTTAGCGATGTCGCAGCGTGTAAAGCACCCTTTAGAGCCTATGTGCTGTCAGAATGCTGTAAGTGTATCATATAAGGTCCATAGTGGACCGAAGACACGGAATATGCATATCCAAGAAAGATAAATTAGCAGATATACATACGAGTCAAATTAGATTATATGTAATAAACAGTATATATTCATTAACAGCACATAACAAAGGATATATTATGGATAGGCACAGTGACAGGGTCCGCAAAAGCAAATGATGAGGTGCACGGGAATAATCTAGTGTCAAAAACGGCTCTGCTGGGGAAAGAATATTAGTTGTTAGTGAGTGATATACAGATCACATAACCAAAAACCATCAAACAAATGCCAAAAGATCATAATTAGGGATGATCGAATACTTCGATTATTCGGCTTCAATGTAAGTCTATGTGAAGCCCGAATAGTTCCGAATAGTTGTTATTCGGGTTTCCCATAGACTTAGGGGTACTTTGCACGTTGCGACATCGTCGGGGTCAAATTGAAAGTGACGCACATCCGGCGCCAGTAACGACCTCGCAACGTGTAAAGCCTGGATGCACTGATAAACGATTGCAAAAGTGTCGAAAATCGGTGATCTGTGTAGTGTCGGTCATTTCCATAATTTCGCTGCAGCGACAGGTACGATGTTGTTTCTCGTTCCTGCGGCAGCATACATCACTGTGTATGAAGCTGCAGTAGCGAGGAACATCGCCTTACCTGTGTCCAGCAGCTATGTGGAAGGAAGGAGGTGGGCGGGATGTTTACGTCCCGCTCATCTCCGCCCCTCCGCTTCTATTGGCCGCCTGCCGTGTGACGTCGCTGTGACGCTGTACGACACGCCCCCTTAATAAGGAGGCGGGTCGCCGGCCAGAGTGACGTCGCAGGGCAGGTAAGTGCATGTGAAGCTGCCGTAGCGATAATGTTCGCTACGGCAGCTATCACAAGATATCGCATGTGCGACGGGGGCGGGTACTATCGCGCTCGGCATCGCTAGCAATGTCGCAATGTGCAAAGTACCTGTTACGGGGGGACCGGCAGATTAGGACCAGGGGGTATATATCCTAATCGCCAGTCGGGGCCCACCGTGCTCCAGATGACAAAGGAGCTGCTGGCACCTGAGGGTTAGGCGGAGACTATAGAGCTGGATGGCTCTGAGATAACCCAGGAACTCTGGGAACCGGTCACGTGTGTTGGGACACGTCAGACCGGACGACAACCCGATTAGCGTTTTGGTGCACCTAGCGCTACACCAACCACGTGTGCAGGAAACACGTCAGGCCGGGTGGTAACCAGGTAGCGTTGACCGGAAGACCGCCACGAAAGCGCCCTGTCGGCCACGTGTGTAGGACACGTCAGGCCAAGTGGTCCCCCGATTAGCGTTTCTGGCCACCTCTCGACTGGTCACGTGTGTGTAGGACACGTCAGGCCAGATGGGTACACCAGTAGCGTTGACCGGGAAGCCGAGGAAAATAAGGAACACCCTGTTAACTCCACAGGGGTCCTGGAGTACGCTGTCCGTGCGCGTAGGGGGCACAACCGGACAGGTGGCGCAGCAGGTGCGTTGTCCGTGTGCGTAGGGGGCACAATCGGACAGGTGGCGCAGCAGGTGCGTTGTCCGTGTGCGTAGGGGGCACAATCAGACAGGTGGCGCAGCAGGTGCGTTGTCCGTGTGCGTAGGGGGCACAATCTGACAGGAAGCACACCAGCCGCAGCCCAGTTAATGCCACTGGGCTGCTATAGCAAGACTGGAACGGCAGGAGGGTAGCACGGCGCCTGACCCTGATGTGCCGAGCCACGAATCTTGGCGTGACAGGCACCGTTCGCCTAACCCTACCTACCGCTTCCCAACATAGGCTTATGCCGCAATGAGGCTCTAACATGGAGGTGTGCTCTGACTGAGCAAAAGTGAAGACTGCGCACCTCCATGTTGTCTCCAGCCCCTTTTATAACCTGGGTCCGCCCCAAACCCAGGGTGGAACCACCAAGGTCCAATAGCAGAGTGCCATGTCATCAGTGACGTCACATGTGACCTATCCGGAACCGCCACGTCATTGATGACCTCATGGCAGCTACGCCCCAAACACTTCACCAGTCATCGTCTGACGACCAATACTGAGGTGCCAGATCATAGGGGCGGGCCTCTGCGAGCCAGTCCGGAGTTGCCACGTCATCAGGACACCTGACACCCTCTGCCCTATCAGGGCCTGCCACCTCACGGACATGCTCAGTGAGGTCCTTATCGGACCTAGCCTCTGGTGCACTAAGTGGCTGAGCATGCCCAGTAGCCTGAGCAACAGGCTCAGAAAGCAGACTATCAGTTTGAGCATGCTCAGTAGGCACATCCCAGAACTTAGACACAGCACGAAGTCCAAGTACCTGTGCAAAGAGGCTGTTAGGGTTAATTGTGGAAGCATGCTCAGTAGCCTGAACTGAGGACTTAGTCTCAGACATAACACAATCAGGCTGAGCATGCTCACTAGGCAAAACACCGGGCTTAAACTCTGGCTGGGGTAAATCGGCGCACGCGTGCGCACTAGCCGCCTCTCCACACTTAGACGTGGTGGAAGGAACAGCCAACTGGACGACCCGAGGCACGGCCAAGAACGGCATCCGGCGCCTGAGCGCAACAGGAACCTCAGCAGGCTGTTTGCGGCTATGGCGGCGCCGGTTCGTAACAGTACCCCTTACATTGCGCATCGAATATTCGCGACTAGTCGAATAGCGGCGTGGTATTCGGAAAATATTTGCGAAGCCGAATAATCGAAGTATTCGATCATCCCTAATCATAATCCCTATTAAGTCCTCTAGGTAATAAGGTCCTGAGTTCATGTATCCAGAACGCTTCGCGTTTCTGGAGTAATGATTTGATGTTGCCACCCCTGCGTTGGGCGGAAACCTGCTCGACGACAAAATATTTCAATTGTGAAATATTTTGTCCCATAGTGTTGAAATGGTATGGGATGGGCAACATGTTCTCCTTATACCTGATAGTTGACTTATGCTTGGAGTTTCTGTCCTTAATACGCTGTGTAGTTTCGCCCACATAAAACAGGCCACACGGGCACCTAATTATGTAGATTACATTGATACTGTCACTTGTAAAGAATCCATTAACTCTATATCTCTTGCCTGAATGTGGATGACAGAAAGACTCACCCCTTTGAGCATTATTGCATTGAGGACAGTGTAAGCACGGAAACGTCTCGACTTGGTGACGAGGTGGCCCAAGAAATCTCCGTACCGGGATGGATCGAGATCAGTACCACGTTCAGTAAATTTGTGTTGCATCTCATCCAACCTATTTTCCAGTGTATTGGGATCTGTCACAATCCTTTTTACTCGTCCAAATTGTGAAATGGGCACAGATTTTTTTGTTGCTGTAGGGTGGTGACTCGTAGTAGTGTTACGATCAGTGGCCTTCGTATATAAGTCTGAAGTTAAAGAACCGTCTGAATCTTTGAGAATCTAGGTGTCAAGAAAATTTATTTTACTCAAATCATGCTGCATGGTAAAGCGAAGCGAGGACCAGGTATTGTTGATGTCAGTGGTAAATTCTTGTAAGGACTCGACTGGCCCCAACCATATGCAAAAAATGTCATCGATAAAACGACACCATAAACGACAGTGCTAGATAAATAAAGGATGTTGGTATACTACTGTTTCCTTGAAATCTGACATAAAACAATTTGCATATGCCACAGTCACTGCGAGGAGCCCGTCCAGGTGTCCGCTCCCACCGGTGTCACTTGGTAGTCCGGAGCCTACCTCCATGCACAATTTAGTTGTCTGTTTGTGGCCCCATGGCTTGAAGCTGTTAGGGCCCCGCTCACTTTGTGAAGTGTAGCTGTGCTCTTGAGAGCTGGCACTTGGCACTTCAGTTGGCTGCAAAACCCTGTCCCCCGTGTTGTGCTGATGCCCCCAATCTCTGAGCTCTGTGGGAAAGTCCCTCAATGTCTCCTTCCTCTGCAGGTTAATTGCTAGGACGTTGAATTGGCTCCTGACCTAGGGTCCTGTACCCTGTCGTGCTCGGTACCGGTCAGTTTCTTTTGGGCTTGCTGGTGGTGACAGTCCTCCTAGACTATGCCCGTCGCACCCCTTTCCAATGTCACTGCCACCAGTCTCCGATTCCTCTGGTCCCGGACCACCGTCTGCGAACCAACCTCGGTCTAGCTCCCCGGGAGCTCACTCTCCCCATCTCCTCTCTCTTTGAGGGCACTCACTACTCTCTTACTCTACTCTGTCTCACTTCCCTCCCACCAGTCTGCCTGACCCCTAGGTGAGTGGCCCTTTTCCAGCTAGACCAACCCACTGGTGTATCTGACAGGTCATGATGTGACGTGTGATTGGGATTTGTGGTGCTGTTGGTAGTGACACCGGTTTCTTAGGAACCTGGAGCCATGGGGGTAGGCCCTACACCCTGGGTAAGGATGCAGTATCCTGTGGCACCCTGAATTACTCAGGGGCGCCACACACTACTTCAGTTTGAAGCCAGGACACGTACACCCAGCTTCATAGTACGCATGACCCAAACTCCGGGATCATGCGCACTGAGCCGAACCAGCGTCAGGCAGCGATGGCAGCATCGCTTACGATAAAACATCTTTAGAAATACTTTTTCTAAAGATTAGTTTATCTTTGCTACAGATACAGGGACGGTTAGGCAAGGATTAGAAGTATTCACCCAGAACTGCTCGTGGTCCAGGGTGCATATTGCACCTGACAGGTTCCCTTTAACTGTCGACGAAAGCAGCAGACGGCCAGAGTGCTCAATTCCAGATCTGCTCTGTCTTCTGATAGTGGCCGCGGCTGGGTACTGCACATCTGCTCCCATGCTAATCAATGAGGCGGATGTGCAGTACTCGACATACTTGTGCTCATGTACCGCCCCTAGCAGCGGTCGAACCGCTCGGATGCGGGTGTCGCTACTCGTGGCTCGAGGGTCTCCGGACCCGGGGGCTCGGGGTCACTCTTAAATGTAAAAGGGGTTATGTACAGGGGATGTATAGTTCGTGACGCCACCCGTGGTGTGCGGTAATAGGGAGTACCGCCGCTGCCGTTGGGAGTACCCGGGGTGATGGAGTGGGGCAGCCAGATGATGTTACCCTCCACGGGTAAGGAAAGGCCCCAGGACTCTGGATAGTGGGATGGATTGCAGGGGGAGCGCAGGCTAGCTGGTTGCAGGAGCTGGTCAGGTACTGACTTTGGAAGAAAGCAGACGCTGACAACGTTATAAACCAAGTCTCTGGGTGCCGCTGCCCTTTTGGGGAGCTCGTCCGGGTCCCGTCCCCTGCAGCACTGCCTGATGGTCCGGATCCTGACCCCCTTGCACATGGGTAGCAGAGGAGCTTGCTCTCAGGGGCTCACGCTTGGGATTTCAGTGGGTTGCTTTGCTTGGAAAATCCTATCCCCCTCGTTACGCTAGAGCCCCCGATCTCTGAGCTTCGTGGGGACAGTCCATAAAGGCCATATCCTCCTCGGGAAGGCTCTCCCTGAGCTAGTGTACCGCCCCGGGGCTCGGCTCTGGACGCCGAGCCGCTCGGATCCGTGCTCATCGGTGGGTGGCTCGAGCTGGTCACGGACCTGGGGGATCCCGCCACCTCTCTGAAAAGGGCGGTGTTGGTTTTGGGTTTTGGGTTGGTGATAGAGTTCGTGACGCCACCCACGGGTTGTGGTGAGTAGATGGACACCACCGCTGCCATTAACTAGGCTCCCAGGTACGGTGTTGCGCAGCTTGGTGTTAACCCCTCCGTGGGTAGGGGGTGATGGTCCCGGGGCCCGGAGGGAGGGAGTCGCTGGGGCGATGCTGGTGCGAGGCAGTGTGGGTGCGGTGCGGTGCTCGGCCCGAGGGCACGGGTGTACTCACAGTCACAAACACTCTGGAGTCCTTGGTAAACCAAACAAGTTGGTAGACGGTGCCCGCAGCCGGCTGCGTTTTCTCCCCTTACTTCGGGTTGGTGGTTTCCGCCTTTCTCCTGCACCTTTCTCTGTGAATGTAACTGCCTACGCTTCAGTGATGGTAGTTCGCTCCCCAGTGGTGTGTGTGCTGAGGAACCCGTTTGCCTGCAGATGCTGGCCCTTTGGATCTCTAGCTTTTGGAGGTAGCTCTCTATCCCTAATCGTGGGGCTGTTGTCTTCAGTCAGGCCTTGTGTGGGGAAGGACCTTAGGTCCAGGCCGCAATCAGTTGATTTGACTCGGTCCAGTGGCTTCTGGACTTCGTACTGGATCTGAGTACCCCTTCTGGTCCTCCGGTTTCCAATCGACTCCCCGGTTTGGTACCGGCGGGCCACCGCCCGTCTCCGGTCCTACGGTTCCGCCGGTCGTAATCCCGACTCCTGCAGGCGTCCACCACCGTCTGCCTCCTGGCCACAGGGTATCTGGGCTTCCACCCAGACCCCTGGCAGATGCTTTACTATTCTCTCCTCACTCTCCCTACTCCTCTCCTTCCTCTCCTTTTCACTCTCCAAACTCATCTACTTGTTTTCCCGCCTCAGGCCATCCGAACTCCTCGGTGGGCGAGGCCAACCGCCTGGCTCTGCCCCACCTGGTGTGGACATCAGAACCTGAGGGAGGTGACTCAGGGTTTTAGTGGTTGGCTGATGTAACCCTTTTTAGGGGAAGGTATTGTGCATGGGACTACCTGTGACCCCTGGCTAGTCCAGGGCGTCATGCTAGGGTCCAGTACCCCTGTTGCGGGCGGGGGGCCAGACCGTAGCTAAGGGGCTGCTCGGAGATGCTCGGATCCGGGGCTTTACTGTGGCTCGAGTGGGAACCGGACCCGGGCTCGAGCAGCGGTCTGCTGCCCACAAGGGAAAAGGGGATTATTTACAAGGGATAGAGTCTTTGTCAGTGACGCCACCCGTGGGATGCGGTGATGATAGATGGCACTGCCGCTGCCGGTATATGGGGTACCTGGGGCTGATAGATCTGGGCAGCAAGTTGGTATCCCCTCCACGGGTAGGGGAGGTGTAGTCCTGGGGCCCAGGGTAATGTGAGAGGGATTACAGGGAGCAGGAAACACACAGTTTGATTGTCGTGGTGCTGGATGAGGCTGTATTAATGTGGAGGGTCAGTAAACACACAGTCTGTTTTGTCAACCAACTTGCCAAATGGCCGGTCACCTTTGGCGGGTGTCTTCGGGTCCCACACCCAGATGTGCAGCCAGGGCCCTTCCTTCCACTCTCTCTGTCTGTCTCCCTCGTGTCTGGACTAGTCCGCTCAAACGGCCTCCGGACCGAGTCCCCACTCTCGGCACCGGCGGGCTACAACCCTGTCCCGGTCGCCTCAGGATCCCCGCGACCGGATCTCCGTCGCCTGTGGCCATCACTGCCACCTAGTCCGGTAGTCCAGGGCTCCAACCCTGACTACCACCTTCTCCAGGGAGC
This sequence comes from Anomaloglossus baeobatrachus, assembly GCF_048569485.1. Classification (NCBI taxonomy): domain Eukaryota; kingdom Metazoa; phylum Chordata; class Amphibia; order Anura; family Aromobatidae; genus Anomaloglossus; species Anomaloglossus baeobatrachus. The sequence continues at coordinate 32,921,270 of NC_134363.1, read as the reverse complement.
TCCAAGCTTCTCCTGTCAGCGCTTCACTGACTACAGCACAAACTGAAACTTAACTCCTCTCTCCTCTTCCTAAGCTCCTCTCGCCCCCTCCCTTTTTCCTGGGGAGGGGGTGAGTAGGGCCTGATTGGCTGGTCTACATCTATGTGGGGATTGTGTAGCTGCCAAGGAGAATTAACTCTTTCTGTGACTACCTGGCTTTGCTAGGGCATCACACCCCGACGTGCATTTGGCCCCAGCCCGGCTATTGTACTGCAGCTGCCGACCGTCCTCCTAGACTCAGCCAGGCACCCAGTCCCAATATCCCGCAACCGGGTCTCCGACTCCTCCGGGTCCAGACCTCCATCTGCAACCTAGTCCACTTCTCCCCTGGGAGTTCCAACTCCCAACTTCCTCGAGCTTCTCACTGCTCGAGGGCTACCACTCAACTCACTTGTCACCTCCCACCTCCCTGCCTGACCCCTAGGTGGATGGCCTTATTCCAGCTTGTGTGGTGCGAGGTGTGAATAGGATTAGTGTATGCGGGTGGAGGCAGTACTGCAAGTTGGGAACCCAGAACCATGGGGGGTTGAGTCCTGCACTGGGAGATAATGAGCGTGCAGTACCCGGTGACGACCTGACTAGTCCACACAGCGTCACACACAGATTTGCATTCATCTTTAAGCGGAGCTTAAAAATAAGGTAGGCCCACCTTAAAGAGGACTTCTCATCAAGTCAAAAGGGGAAAGTTTTTATTTAAAGAAGAAGGCTGATCTTCACAGACCGATCTGTTGAAGGGAATCATGGCAGACACAATGGAGATTTCTGAGGACTTCTTAAAACAGGCTTCTCCATTCATTCTCTATGGGGCTACGCTAAACTTTTCCCAACAGCCTCACGGAAGATAAAGTGCGACCCGCGGGCCACATTCAGTCCCACAGCTATTCTGAAGAAAGAGAACAGATGATGAGGACAATGCAGTGGTGAATTACACCCCCAGGCGAGTTTTTGCTTTTTGCTCCCCTTCTTCCGAGAGCCGTAACTTTTTTATTTTTCCGTCGATCTTCTCATATGCGGGCTTGTTTTTTTGCGGAACAAGTTGTACTTTTAAATAAAACCATGGGTTTTACCATATAGAGTACTGAAAAACGTGAAAAAAAAATTCCAAGTACAGAAAAATTGTAAAAAAGTGCGATTGCGCAATAGTTTTGGGGGTATTTTATTCACCCTGTTCACTATATGGTAAAACTGACATGTGGGTGTGATGCCTGAGGTTGGTTCGAGTTCGTAGACACCAAACATGTATAGGTTTACTTTTATATAAGGGGTTAAAAAAATTCAGAAGTCTGTCAAAAAAAGGGGCGCTCTTTTTGCGCCATATTTCCCGACTCATAGCGTTCTCATTTTTTGAGGTATGGAGCACAGTGATGGCTTATTTTTTGCGTCTCGAGCTGACGTTTTAATGGTACCATTTTTGCCCAGATGCTACGTTTTGATCGCCTGTTATTGCATTTTGCACAAAATTTGCGACAAAAAAAGTAATTTTGGAGTTTAGAATTTTTTGCTGGTACACCATTTACCGATCAGAGTAATTGATTTTATATTTTATTTATTATTATTATTATTATTATTTATTTTTATTTATTTTTAAAATGCACTACTGCGTTAAACATTCACAAACTATTGAGTGTATAATATAATATAATTTCATGTTGCATATTTGAATGTCAATAAGAGGAAAATAATAATGATGGTGACTGCTGGTGACAGATAAAAAAGTGAACCACCGAAAGCGAAAGCGAAAATTAATTAGTTGATAGGTGCAACGAAACTAAAGCTGATATCTTTATATTGCATGAATAATATTTTAAATTATTGTTTTATTGTTTTTATTGTGGGGATATACACACGATACCCCGTGCCTATTAGAAGCTTCATTCACACTATAACAAGGCATTGATTAGAGTGCCAGTTATTGGTATTTATATTGATTTTATATTTTGATAGATCAGGCATTTCTGAATGAGGCGATATGAAATATGTTTTTTTAATTTTTTTTAACCGTTTAATTTTCAATGGGGCGAATGGGGGGTGATTTGAACTTTTATTTTATATTTAGGCCGCACCGTTCCCTCCCTTGACACCCGTCCACCGCCGCTTGCTTTCTGATGTCATCACTCTTTGCATCCTCAGGATGCAGACAGCGTTTAACACAGTGATAGAGGAAGAGCCTCTATCTCCATCTTCCACCAATCAGCATGAGGTACAGTAGACACGATGACGTCACATCATCAAGTGTGTTGTGCGGAGCATTAGTGCACCAGAGTCCAGAGCAGAGCACCAGGTGAACGGAAGCAAGGCAAATGGGTTTTTTTCACATATACAGTCATATGAAAAAGTTTGGGCACCCCTATTAATGTTAACCTTTTTTCTTCATAACAATTTGGGTTTTTGCTATTTCAGTTTCATATATCTAATAACTGATGGACTGAGTAATATTTCTGGATTGAAATGAGGTTTATTGTACTAACAGAAAATGTGCAATCCGCATTTAAACTAAATTTGACAGGTGCATAAGTATGGGCACTCTTATCAATTTCTTGATTTGAACACTCCTAACTACTTTTATTGACTTACTGAAGCACTAAATTGGTTTTTTAACCTCATTGAGCTTTGAACTTCATAGGCAGGTGCATCCAATCATGAGAAAAGGTATTTAAGGTGGCCACTTGCAAGTTGTTCTCCTATTTGAATCTCCTATGAAGAGTGGCATCATGGGCTCCTCAAAACAACTCTCATATGATCTGAAAACAAAGAGTATTCAACATAGTTCAGGGGAAGGTACAAAAAGTTGTCTCAGAGATTTAAACTGTCAGCTTCCACTGTGAGGAACATAGTAAGGAAATGGAAGAACACAGGTACAGTTCTTGTTAAGCCCAGAAGTGTCAGGCCAAGAAAAATATCAGAAAGGCAGAGAAGAAGAATGGTGAGAACAGTCAAGGACAATCCACAGACCACCTCCAAAGACCTGCAGCATCATCTTGCTGCAGATGGTGTCAATGTGCATCGGTCAACAATACAGCGCACGTTGCACAAGGAGAAGCTGTATGGGAGAGTGATGCGAAAGAAGCCGTTTCTGCAAGCACGCCACAAACAGAGTCGCCTGAGGTATGCAAAAGCACATTTGGACAAGCCAGTTACATTTTGGAAGAAGGTCTTGTGGACTGATGAAACAAAGATTGAGTTGTTTGGTCATACAAAAAGGCGTTATGCATGGAGGCCAAAAACACAGCATTCCAAGAAAAGCACTTGCTACCCACAGTAACATTTGGTGGAGGTTCCATCATGCTTTGGGGCTGTGTGGCCAATGCCGGCACCGGGAATCTTGTTAAAGTTGAGGGTCGCATGGATTCAACTCAGTATCAGCAGATTCTTGACAATAATGTGCAAGAATCAGTGACGAAGTTGAAGTTACGCAGGGGATGGATATTTCAGCAAGACAATGATCCAAAACACCGCTCCAAATCTACTCAGGCATTCATGCAGGGGAACAATTACAATGTTTTGGAATGGCCATCCCAGTCCCCAGACCTGAATATCATTGAAAATCTGTGGGATGATGTGAAGCGGCTGTCCATGCTCGGCGACCATCAAACTTACCTGAACTGGAATTGTTTTGTAAACAGGAATGGTCAAATATACCTTCATCCAGGATCCAGGAACTCATTAAAAGCTACAGGAAGCGACTAGAGGCTGTGATTTTTGCAAAAGGAGGATCTACAAAATATTAATGTCACTTTTATGTTGAGGTGCCCATACTTATGCACTGGTCAAATTTTTTTTAAATGCAGATTGTACATTTTCTGTTAGTGCAATAAACCTCATTTCAATCCAGAAATATTACTCAGTCCATCAGTTATTAGATATATGAAACTGAAGTAGCAAAAACCCAAATTGTTATACAGAGAAAAGGGTAACATTAATAGGGGTGCCCAAACTTTTTCATATTACTGTATGTAATGTTTGCATGTATATAAGAGGCTGTGTGGGGCTCATAATGTATATAGGAAATTATGTGTGGTCCTCTCTCTCCTGTAGAGTGTAAGCTCTTATGGTCAGTGGGGTACTCTCTCTCTCCTGAAATGTGTAAGCTCTTATGGTCAGTGGGGTACTCTCTCCCCTGAAATGTGTAAGCTCTTATGGTCAGTGGGGTACTCTCTCTCCTGTAGAGTGTAAGCTCTTATGGTCAGTGAGGTACTCTCTCTCCTGAAATGTGTAAGCTCTTATGGTCAGTGGGGTCCACTGTCTCTCTAGTAGAGTGTAAGCTCTTATGATCCGGGTGTCCTCTCTCTCCTGTAGAGTGTAAGCTCTTATGATCCGGGTGTCCTCTCTCTCCTGTAGAGTGTAAGCTCTTATGATCTGGGTGTCCTCTCTCTCCTGTAGAGTGTAAGCTCTTAAGATCCGGGTGTCCTCTCTCTCCTGTAGAGTGTAAGCTCTTAAGATCCGGGTGTCCTCTCTCTCCTGTAGAGTGTAAGCTCTTATGATCCGGGTGTCCTCTCTCTCCTGTAGAGTGTAAGCTCTTATGGTCAGTGGGGTCCTCTCTCTCCTGTGGAGTGTAAGCTCTTATGGTCAGTGGGGTACTCTCTCTCCTGTGGAGTGTAAGCTCATATGATCAGCAATTCTAAGCTTTCCAGTATTGAACTTTGTGCAATTTTTTTTTTATTTCCATAGATCCACTCTTTACCACTCCTCTTTACATATGACCTCCGGATACTGATTACAATAAATACTTTTTTTGTTAGTATTATCATATTTGGTCAACTTTACATGACAATGTTGACTTTTTTTGTGTTCCAATGGAGCATCCATGTAAAATCTGGTACTGGTCTAGGGAAGACATTCAGTGCAGTGGGATTTTCTTGTAAATCAGCAAGAAATCGATGGTATACAATGTTATCTTTACTATAACAATACATTTGTCAACACATTGTTACTTTTCAAACATACAAAATCCTCACTGTCCTCCCAGTCCTTTTGTTTCAAGAGTAGAATATTGTCTCCACAAGTCCTTATCTTCTGCCTTATTTACAGCATCCACCATAAAACTATTTGGCAGCCTTGGACTCCTGGGTTTCATGGTTGCTCTTATCCTCTGTCCTGCTGGGTTTGCTAAACTCAGAAAAGTCTATACTGCAAATCAGCGCTTTTCTGTTACTAGTAAGGGTACTTTCACACTTGCGTTGTTTTCCTTCCGTTACAATCCGCCCTTTTGGAACACAGCGGAATCCGTTAACGGATTCCGCTGTTTCCCATAGACTTGTATGGATGACGGATTGTGCCAAAAGGACCTGCGTTGCTTCCGCTGGGCGAAGCTCCGTTACTTCCGCCCAGCGGGAGGAACGCAGGTTGTAACGTTGTTTTGAGCAGCGGAATCCTCAGGATTTCACTGCGCATGCTCTTTTTTTTTAAAATCACAAACTTTATTTTGTCTCGCAGTGGCTGAACGTTCAGCTGACGCCCGTCCGCCGGCATGCCCGGCCGCCGGCAAGTGAGAGCGCTCAGCTGAGCACCCACCCGCCGGCATGCTCGGCCGCCGGCAAGTGAGAGCGCTCAGCTGAGCGCTCGCCCGCCGGCATGCTCGGCCGCCGGCAAGTGAGAGCGCTGCGCTCAGCTGAGCGCTCGCCCGCCGGCATGTCCGGCCGCCGGCAAGTGACAGCGCTCAACTGAGCCACCGGCCGCTCAGCTGATCGTTCACAATAGTCTGCTGCCGGTAAAACTGTAAAGAAGAAAAAAAAAAATAAAAAAAAAAAAAAAGCTTTCCGTTGTTTTGTATTATCCGTAGCATCCGTTGTGCCACTATATGCAACGCATCCGTTGCATCCGTCACACAACGCAATGCTACGGAAGCCGTCCAACGCAAGTGTGAAACTAGCCTAACCTTAGAGGTACTTCTCACATAGCAGATCACTGCTGAGTCACAGGTTTTGTGACGTACCAGTGACCTCATCAGCGATTTCGCTGTGTGTGACACTAAAGCGGGCTTTACACGTTGCGATATCACTAGCAATTGCTAGCGATGTCGAACGCAATAACACACACCCCCGTAGTTTGTGCGATATGTTGTGATTGCTGCCGTAGCGAACATTATCGCTATGGCAGCATCACACAGACTTACCTGTCCTGCGACGTCGCTCTGACCGGCGATCCTTTCGTCACAGCGACGTCACACGGCAGCCGTCCAATAGAAGCGGAGGGGCGGAGATGAGCGAGACGTAACATCCCGCTCACCTCCTTCCTTCTGCATTGCCGGTGGAGGCAGGTAAGGAGATGTTCCTCGCTCCTGCGGTGTCACACATAGTGATGTGCGCTGCTGCAGGAACGAGGAACAACATCGCTAATAAAAATAAAACTTTTTTTATTTCAGGACGACCTCTCCGCGGCAAACGATTTTGGTCGCTTTTGCAATCGTTTAAGATTGCACATAAGTGTCACACACTGCGATATCGTTAATGACGCCGGATGTGGGTCACAAACACCGTGACCCAGACGATAATTCTTTAATGATATCCTAGTGTGTAAAGCCCCCTTAAGCAGTGACCTGGCCCCTGCTGTGAGATCGCTGCTCGTTACACACAGCCCTGGTTCATTTTTTTGCTTGTTGCTCTCCCGCTGTGAAGCACACATCGCTGTGTTTGACAGTGAGAGAGCAACAATCTGAAAGTGCAGGATGCAGGGAGCCGGCTTCTGCGGACGCTGGTAACCAAGGTACACATCGGGTAACCAAGCAAAGGCTTTGCTTGGTTACCCGATATTTACCTTGGTTACCAGCGTCTGCAGTTTCTAGAAGCCGGCTCCCTGCACACATAGCCAAGGTACACATCGGGTAACTATAAGCAAAACGCTTTGCTTAGTAACCCAATGTGTACCATGGTTACAAAGCACAGCGTCGTTACACTGGTCGCTGGTGGTTGATGGCTGATCTCTGTGGAGATCTGCCTGATTGACAGCTCACCAGTAACCATGTAGCAACACTCTAGCTATCCTTGCCAGGTCAGACCACTGGTGGGATCGCTGGAGTGTCACTAATTGTGACGGTACCTAAAGGCCGCTTTACACGCTGCGATATCGGTACCGAGATCGCTAGCGTGCGTACCCGCCCCCATCGGTTGTGCATCACGGGAAAATCGCTGCCCGTGGTGCACAACATCGCTAGGACCTGTTACACATACTTACCTGCCTAGAGACGTCGCTGTGACTGGCAAACCGCCTCCTTTCTAAGGGGGCGGTTCGTTCGGCGTCACAGTGGCGTCACTAAGCGGCCGCCCAATCAAAGCGGAGGGGCGGAGATAAGCGGGACGAACATCCCGCCCACCTCCTTCCTTCCTCATTGCTGGCGGCCTCAGGTAAGGTGAGGTTCCTCGTTCCAGCGGTGTCACACATAGTGTTATGTGCTGCCGCAGGAACGACGAACAACATCGTAGCAGCATTAGCAACGATAATTGGGAATAGGGGGGCATGTCACCGATGAGCGATTTTGCACATGTTTGCGATGATTTTCGATCGCACATAGGTTTCACACCCAACGACATCGCTTTAGCTTTAGCGATGTAGTAGCGTGTAAAGCAGTCTTAAGGCTCATGTCATACACACACAGGGCTCTCTTTCGGTATCCCCCCATTAAAACAGGACTCCAATGTAAAGCCATTTACTTCAAGAAAGCAACACCATCACTTTGGACACTGTACTGGACTCAGCACCTTCTTAACTAAACCTCCTCCTTGCATCTTTGGAGATGCATAATTTAAAAACAAAGACTTGGAAAGATTACAAAAACATTCTCATGTAATTACCGCCCTAGGCACTTGACCTTAGGTGCCCACTGACAAATATGGCACTCATCTATCTATTGCTGGCTGCAAATTACTGAGCTCAACACCGCCTTAACTAAACTTCCTCCTTACTTCTTTGGAGATGCATAATTTGAAAACAAAGACTTGGAACGATTAAAAAACATTCTCATTTAATTGCCGCCCTAGGCACTTGACCTTAAGTGCCCAGTGACAAATATGGCACTCGTCGTGGTAAAACAAACCACATGCTATGTTATCAATGGTCAATCTCATAATGGATGCAACAGAAGGAGGTGAGAAACTAACTCAATGTCTGACCTCTCTCAGAGGGACCCCCAATCATCTGTTCTAATACCCAAGAAAAGGAAATGTATGATAGCTTCTCTTTGTTGATATGAAATTATTAAAAAGGAACCTTTTGGGTATGAAAGATGATGAAAGAGCCTAAGTTGTCTACCATGCACCTCAATGGATAACTGAGCACAGGAGGAGATGGCAGTAGTCTGTGGCTCCCTGGGGGCGGACCAGTGGGTGGAGATAGAAGAACAAGGTCCAGGATTTTAACAAAGATGGGGAACAGATGTGCCTCAGCCATCAGAACATGAGACTGCAGCTCTTTCATTAATAGACCAGACTGCTGTGTGAGGGCAGTGTCCTCAGTTGGTGTCCCATCCCACAGACTAGTCACCATTTGGACTTTGGAGGATGGGGTTTAGCTTGCTTTGTAGTGGCAAATGGATTACAAATGGGTGGGACTTATTTATAAGTGGGTGGAACTAGCGCTAAAGGGGTGTGTTTAAGTGCCTATAATTTGATTTTATGATAGCCTCCAGTTGGAATAAAGGGATGACTAAGGCTAAATTTAAGAAGGCGTAAGGAGCATCATGTGGACAGCAGGCCCTCTTGCTAAGGATATACTGTACGGGAAGGAGACTAGGTGGGCTCAGCCAGAAGGCAAGACGGCTAGCCTTCCCCCTCACAACCCTGCTTGGAGTATGGGACCTCCAGTTGCAGCCTCATCAGCCATAATCCAGAGAAGGCAGCTGGAAAGAGGCAGCTGAAGGCAGGCATGGGGCTTACATTAATATTGGGTACCACCAGATATCTGAGGCTGGTAAGCAGGGTGCAGAGTGGCTTAAATACAGGGCCCACGTAAGAAAGGGGAGTAGGATGAGATACAGGTATTCCGCAGCTTGGCCTTAAAGGGGCATGTAATGGTGTATTTTGGTGGGTTGTGTATAATTTTGTGTAGGTTCGTATTTTAGGCATGGTGCTCTGTCGATTCTGTGTACATTGTCCTGTTAAGTTAGGTTAATCACCCCCTGCCGGGCTTTTGTCCCTATTTCTGGGGGTGGGGGGCCTGGGATTCACCAAACTCTCAGCTTACCTGGGAGATTATTCAGTCTGGCTGGGAAGGACAAGAGAGAAGCAGGAAGATTGATCCTCTAGGGGAGAAGCTGCAGCTACAGGCAGCACCCCAATTTCCCTGGAAAAGGACTGTTGGAGGATTGTGACTCTTCCCTGGACATTTATCCCTTTACCCTCTACTGTACCCTCCGTGTGGTGGATTATTTGATGGACTTTCTGATTTTGCTTGGAATAAATGTTCTTTTTATTATTCATCCATCTATCGCTCTGTTGATTGTGTGATATCGGAGAAGAACCCCGTGACAGGGCATAAAGCCTGAACCAACACAAAAGGGCAGCGGCTGGGCAGAAAATGGGCACAGTCAATCACACCTTCCCTTAATATGTCCCTCAAGTTTCAGGAATATTTGGTCCGTATACTGTCCACCTGGAAAACCAAATGTTTGTTCACATTCCAGTATATATGGGCTACTTTTAAAGTGCACAATATGAAAAAAATCCCAGTCTGGATAGGAAGGACAAGAGACAAACAGGAAGATTGATCCTCTGGGGAAGAAGCTGCAGCTACAGGCAGCACCCCAATTTCCCTGGAAAAGGACTGATGGAGGATCGTGACTCATCCCTGAGACATTTATCCCTTTACCCTCTACTGTACCCTTCGTGTGGTGGATTATTTGATGGACGTTCCTATCCCAGTCTGGATGAGAATGATGGGCACACGGACCTACACACAGAATCAGTTGTGCCCACAATTTGCAGACTTCAATGTTCTGAGCTGCCTATGTGGCGCCCTGGACAAGCCAGGACATCACAGGTACAACAACAACACACCCCACACCCCGGTTAGGCACACCAAAGTCAAACAAAAATCCTTGTTGCCTCCCTCCAGGGGCTGATGTCCACACCAGGGGGTGGGCCAGGCGGTTGGCCCCGCCCACCGAGGAGTTCACAGTCCTGGAGGCGGGAAAAGGAGTCAGAGATGAGTTTTGGAGTTGAGAGGTGAAGTGGCAGTAGAGGAGACTGACCATGTCCGGGTACGTGGCCCGGGCACCTACAGCAAGGTTGGCAGACGGTGGTGACCGTCTGCAGGAGAGGCCAATTGGAGTGAACCGTAAGGACCGGGGATGGGCGGTGGCCCGCCGGTACCGGATCGGGGAACGAAAAGAGGCCAGCATCATTCGGCAGGGCTTATGGACCCCGACCAGGCTAGGAGTCGCCGTAAAACTGGTCAAATCCGTTAGCGAAGGGAACCTCCGGGGTTTCCCAGCAGTCAAAACCCGATTGAAGGCAAAAGCTCACTCCGTGAAGGGAAACACAGTCACCGCCAAGGCTACAATTCCCAGGGCCAGAGCCTGCGGGCAAAAGGGGCTCCCTCAGCATCCATCCAAGCTGGGGAGCGAGTTACCGGTGGGAAGCCATCAGTACCACAAACAAACCAAAAGGTGCAGGGAAAGACAGTCACCATCAACCTACCGGAAGCAGAAACCACCGCAGCCGTCAGTGGGCCCCGTCCATCCCCGTCGCAGCGTCCCCTCCCCCGCCCGCGACACCTAAAAGTAGCCCAAGTGTGTGTTCATACTTTGCATTTTTCCGATGTTGTTTTTTTGCAAGTTTTTGTAGCAAAACCCCCCAAAAACGCAGAATTTTACAGTATCAGTAAAGTGAATGAGATCCCTGAAGTCTCGTTCACACGCTGCTTATTTTTTCCAATTCTTTCAGTGTTTTTCACCCATTTAAAAGCATTACATTGGGCTTATTTTATGCAATTTCTTTCCTGCAAACACTTTAGTATTTACTGCAGATTTTTCTGTTGCACATGCCAAATTTGTGAATATATCTTAAGAAAGGAATGTTCCTGAAAAGGTGTATCTATGTCACTTGGGTCATTGTATGGTGAAATGAGGGACCATCCCATATCCAAAAGTGATAGGTGACGTGGGAGGAGTTCGGGCGGCCTATAAATGGAGCAGACCCTGCAGTCACATCACACAAGGAGTCACCATGATCCAGGTCCTCGGGCTATTGCTGCTGTGCTCCGGAGCTGCCACCGCTGCAGGTAACGTCCCATAACTAGGAGAACTACAGAATAATATATGAGATTGTGTAGTGTAATAGTCTATATCTCCAACTATCACATTTTAGAAATTCACTGTCAAATCCAAACAAAAAACATTCAAAAAATAACTTTTATTAGTAATATTTAAAAGACAAGATTAATTATATAAATAGAATGTTTCATTTTTATTGTGTTTTTTGACGCATTTGTTTTGTCCCAAAATTGCATGCAAATCCTTACTCCAGCAAAGTCAATGACAATCTTGAAGTTTCGTGCACACATTGCTTTTTTTCCTCGTGCAGATTTGGTGCAGAAATAGATCTGTAAAGTGTCAATTCTTTCACCATTTTTTGCAGTGTTTATACTACTCAGAATGAATAAAAAATGGATTGAAAAAAATCCATTAAAATATTTATTATTAAAATCCATTTAAAAAAATTAAAAAATGCACCCAAAACGCGTCAAAAAAGTGCATAAGAAACGCGTGTTTTTTCTGCCAAGACAGATTTGGTGCAGAAATTTCTGCAACCAAATACTGAGCGTGTGCCCATAGCCTTATTCTCTGTTTTGTTAATGCATTATCAGAGGAATTGGTGCTGCAGTAATACGCGCAAGGGACTAGTAATGAGATGTAACACTTCATATCCATTAACCCAATAAAACATTGTTCACTAATAGTGATGGGCACTGATTAGTATTCGATTGAGCTTCGGGGTGCTTGGCACGTTCGTTGCCCTGCCGAGTATCGCCAGTGTCCGAGTCCTCGCTGTTTTTCAGCCACTAAATATGCTGGTATTGCCTGCCAATCGCAGTACTGTGATTGACCGGACACATCGCGTCATCGGGTCTACTATGAGACCCAGGGGCATGATGCTCAGCACACTGCAGGCTAGGGAGAATTGATCTTGCTGGGAGAGATAAGATTAGAGTGGGGTTTTACACTTGCATCCTTTAGTGCCTGTCATGTGGCAATAAAGGTTGTTTTAATCTGGTTTAATGAAATAATTTAAAAAATTATCTGGGGTCCCCCCTATTTTTCATAACCAGCCAAAGTAAAGCAGACAGCTGGGGGCTGCTATTATCAGGCTGGGAATGCCCGTTGTTATGTGGCCCTTCCCACCAAATATATTTTTAGCTTTACACTTACAGGTTTGTAATGAGGGTGTGAGATATTCCCCTCTCTATTACTAACCCCTGGGCTTGATGCTAGCTGTCAATTCACTGCTGACATCAACCCCCAAAAATATTATCCCTATGTTCCCCACACCAGGACAATCGGGAAGAGCTGACCAAAGTTCCAATATTAGAGCATGTAATGGATGCACCAATTCTGGGGTAGCTGCGGGCTGCTATTTTTAGGCTGGGAAGGGCTACATAACGATGGACCTTCCCAGCCTGAATATACCAGCCCCTAACTGCTTTACCTTTTTTTCTATTATTTAATTTTTTACATCTAATCAGTTAGTGATGCATCCAGGCATCTTTCCCATTCTGTTCCCATTCCATTTGAGATACATTTTCATCCATTTCATTGATTTTATGGCTTCCCTATCCCTCCTGGGTGGGGGGGGGGGGGGGTCTGCGGAAAACTGCTCGAGTTCTCCATAGACTTCCATTATACCCGTTACTCAGAATTGAGCCAGTATGAGTGTACAGTAATGAGCTCATCACACTATTCACTAAAGGTGTTTGGTGTTTTGAGCAATAACACAGTGCCATCTGCTGGATATATGAGGTATAGTGTCTTATCATTCTCAGAATGGAATGCTATTTACATGAATAGATAATACTCCTATTATTACTAAATAGTTTACCTGGTTCACCCTATTGGAATAGGTTATAATATTCTAATAAACTTTGTATTTTAAATATTAATAAATTTATTTTTTATTCTATTTTACTCCAATTGGATGTGACAGTGAATTGTGTAGCACAGATATTTTCTGCAAAGGAAATATAGAAAAAAAAGAAATAGGCTTCAAGATGGGTTTGGAACCTCCATCCAGTCGATGCCTGATGAAGACTCCAGTGCAGCATTGAAACGTGTCACATGGACTTTATACCTTTATATTTAGGCCTATTAGTTGTTGGTTTGTTTTTTTTTTACAAAAAATATATTTATGAGAGGTTTTAATAATAACATATCCACTGAATTTATATCCCGCAGTATCAACTTTGTATTTCATCTGGGCTTCCCCAAGCAATGTCGCCCAAGATACAGTATTATTCTCTGGACTTCATGTTAAAGGGGTTGTCTGAAAATTGACAATGAACTAATGCTCAATGCTGATCATCAAACTGTTCAATTTTAAAAACGAACTACTTTTGAACTATACATCCATTAAAAAAAATGTAAAAATAGGGAATTTTTCATTGCTGTACACAGTGGCATAACTAGAGCCTGATGGGCCTTGATGCAGGATTTGGATCTGCACCCCCTCTCCATATGTTGGTCAGATGTATTCCCATGTAGTGACCAAAATCCTATATAGACATATATGTTGCCCTCCCCCACCATCATTAAGTAGTACAGGTATTTATGTCCCCCATCATGGTATATATATTCCCAATCCTAGTATATATGTCCCCATCCTGGGCCCCTTCCTGGTATATATCCCCCATCCTGGTATATTTGTCCTCTTTGTATCTGGACTCTTTTTGGTATACATGTTCTCCCTCCTGGTATATATGTCCCCTCCTGGTATATATAACCTCAATCCTGGTAAAAATGTCCCCCATCCTGGGCATTTCTTGGTATATATGTCCTCCATCCTGGTATATATGTGCAACATCTTGGGCCCATCCTGGTATATATGTCCCTCATCCTGGTATATATGTCTTCCATCCTGGGCCTCATCCTGGTATATATCACCCATCCTGGTATATGTCCTCATTCTTGTATCTGTGTCCCCATCCTGGACGCTTCTTGGTATACATGTTCTCCCTCCTAGTATATATGTCCCCTCCTGGTATATATAACCTCAATCCTGGTAAAAATGGCCCCCATCCTGGGCATATCTTGGTATATATGTCCTCCATCCTGGTATATATGTGCAACATCTTGGGCCCATCCTGGTATATATGTCCCTCATCCTGGTATATATGTTCCCCATCCTGTGCCCATCCTGGAATATATATCCCCCATTTTTGTACTATTACTGGTATATATGTCTCTCATTCTGGTATATATGTCCCCATCCTGGGCCCCTTCCTGGTATATATCCCCCATCCTGGTATATTTGTCCTCTTTGTATCTGGACTCTTTTTGGTATACATGTTCTCCCTCCTGGTATATATGTCCCCTCCTGGTATATATAACCTCAATCCTGGTAAAAATGTCCCCCATCCTGGGCATTTCTTGGTATATATGTCCTCCATCCTGGTATATATGTGCAACATCTTGGGCCCATCCTGGTATATATGTCCCTCATCCTGGTATATATGTCTTCCATCCTGGGCCTCATCCTGGTATATATCACCCATCCTGGTATATGTCCTCATTCTTGTATCTGTGTCCCCATCCTGGACGCTTCTTGGTATACATGTTCTCCCTCCTAGTATATATGTCCCCTCCTGGTATATATAACCTCAATCCTGGTAAAAATGGCCCCCATCCTGGGCATATCTTGGTATATATGTCCTCCATCCTGGTATATATGTGCAACATCTTGGGCCCATCCTGGTATATATGTCCCTCATCCTGGTATATATGTTCCCCATCCTGTGCCCATCCTGGAATATATATCCCCCATTTTTGTACTATTACTGGTATATATGTCTCTCATTCTGGTATATATGTCTTCCATCCTGGGCCTCATCCTGGTATATATCACCCATCCTGGTATATGTCCTCATTCTTGTATCTGTGTCCCCATCCTGGACGCTTCTTGGTATACATGTTCTCCCTCCTAGTATATATGTCCCCTCCTGGTATATATAACCTCAATCCTGGTAAAAATGGCCCCCATCCTGGGCATCTCTTGGTATATATGTCCTCCATCCTGGTATATATGTGCAGCATATTGGGCCCATCCTGGTATATATGTCCCTCATCCTGGTATATATGTTCCCCATCCTGTGTCCATCCTGGTATATATATCCCCCATTTTTGTACTATTACTGGTATATATGTCCCTCATCCTGGTATATATATCTTCTAATCTGGGCCCCTTCCTGGTATATATCCCCCATCCTGGTTTATATGTCCTCATCTTTGTATCTGTGCCTCCATGCTAGATACTTCTTGGTATACATGTCCTTCCTCCTGGTATATATGTCCCCTCCTGGTGTAAGTAATCCCAATCCTGGTACAAATGTCCCCCATCCTGGGCTCCTTCCTGATATCTATGTCCTCCATCCAGAGCCCTTTCCTGGTATATGTCCCCTATCCTGGGCCCCTTCCTGTCCCACATCATGGTATATATGCCCCCCTTCTGCTGCTGTTCTCTAATAGTAAAAACAAAAACATTCTACTCACCTTCCTCTGCTCCCATGACGAGCGGTGTCCTACTCTGTAGCCGGCGCAGAGTCTGGCAGCTGACATTGGCATGCTTGCTATGGTGACACATGGCATCACAGCCGTGCAACGCTAATGCCTGGTACATCGACGTCAGCTGCCAGCGCCTGCAGCTGCTAGCCTCTGTTTAACTAGCAATGTGTATTGCAGTCCAGGGACTCGACGGGTCTCTGCACCGCAATGCACATGCAGCTGAAGTAGGCGCTGGGACTAGTGCACCACCTCCAGGACGGGCTCGGTCATAGTCGCTATCTCTGCGACCACAATTGTTATGTCCTCAGATGTACATCACAAAAGTAGTTTGTTATTAATATTATATAGGTACATATTGAGTATTTAGTTACATTTTAGTTTTCAGACAACCCCTTTAAGTATTTTCTGCTGGGCAGTATAATGCCTCTCAGAGTCAGGGATAAAACTATAGGAGTTAGTTTTGCTGTGATCTCCACACTTTTCCTAGTCATTCTCATTGCTTTTCTCTGCAGACCGCTTGTGCATTGTGATCAATGGGAGGCTGAAGCAGGTGGACGCCGGTAACGGTCAGGTTTACGGTGTGAATGATGATGATAACATCTACCAATGGTTGGGAAGTAGCTGGAGGCAGCTTCCTGGACAGCTAATGCATGTGACGGTTGGGCCCGCCGGGGTTTGGGGAGTCAACAAGATGCAGGATGTCTACAAATTACAAGATACCAACTGGGTACAAGCAACAGGTAAGAGGACACCTCAAGTGCCGTACGAATTCCTAAGGCTGCACCATATTTCATCTACGTCTTGAAGGTGGGCAGTCCTGGCTGGGTGTGGGAACTTGTGCTACGGAGGCGCTATGCCTGGGCAGGCTGCATGTCTTCGGCTGGTCAGGAGCAGATGTTGAACATTTCAATGAGAGAGACCACCACTCAAAAATAAACGTTTTGCTAAGCTGTAACTTGATGAGGGTTATGCACAGAAGATAGTGGGTACGAAGCTTAAAGAACGCTTCATTGTCAACACACCGTCTCAATTCCTTCCTCTTATCTCACTTGAACTCTGTTTCCACTGGTTTGCCTGCCTTCTCCACAGCCCGGCTCAGTGCTACAGTCCAGTTAGTGAGAGTCATAATCTCAACCCGTGGTTCCACATCTTCTTCCCTCTTAAAGGAACTGGTTTGCCAATATGACCGATAATTAGCTTCTTAGCTTGGAACTCCCGTCCAGGGCACTCTATTCGTGTCACGTTCTCTGTTCCGTCCTGGCCCATTACCTCTTTGAGTTATAAACTCGTGACCGTACTGCTAGGTATTTTATCCTGGGACCCGTCTATTGTCAGTCAATCTGTCCTTTGGTTATTTCTCTCTTTCTCTCTACTCGGGATCTCGCTATCCTCTGTCTCAGTCTTCACTTGCGTTAAGAACACTCATCTCACTCAGCTACGCTGACAAACCAGACCTTAGGTCTCCTCTTACTGTATACCTATCCTTACTGGGCCCTATCTGTCTCCCTGACAGAAAACTGTCTCTGTCCCTTCATCTCAGCCCTCCCACTCTAGGCTACTCGCAAACATTAACCCGAATCCTCCCTACTACTGTACCTGGCAAAATGTATTCTATCATCAATAACCCATGTCATAATACACATTATCCATCATAACCGTATTTGTGTCTTCAAGGGGGAACGTGGGCAGTATATCCATCTCCTTACATAAGGATACAGCTTTGGTTTCCTGGTCTAACCTCCTGCATGATTAGACAGCGCTGGGAGATTAGATCACAATTGATTCACATCTTTCAGAAATGGTTCCAGATAGTCTGTGTTTAGCTATGTCACATTACAAACTCTTCTCTCAGCTCTCTCATGGTATGCAAATGGCCCAAACATTGGAGGCTGCTTTACACGCGGCAACATCGCTAGTGATGTCGCTGGTGAAAGCACCCGCCCCCGTCAGTTGTGCGTCATGGGAAAATCGCTGCCCATGGCGCACAACATTGCTAGGACACGTCACACGTACTTACCTGCCTAGCGACGTCGCTGTGGCCAGCAAACCACCTCCTTTCTAAGGGGGTGGATCGTGCAGCGTCACAGCGACGTCACACAGCAGCCGTCCAATAGAAGCGGAGGGGCGGAGAGCAGCCGAAAGAAAGTGACGCCTACCTTGTTGCCGGAGGACGCAGGTACGGTGATGTTCCTCGTTCTTGCGGTGTCACACATAGCGATGTGTGCTGCCTCAGTAACAACCAACAACTTGCGTCCTGCAACAGCAACGATATTTGGGATTAGAACGATGTGTCAACAATCAACGATTAGGTGAGTATTTTTGATCGTTAGCAGTCGCTCGTGCGTTTCACACGCAACAACATCGCTAACGAGGCTGGATGTGCGTCACGAATTCCGTGACCCCCAACGACATCTCATTAGCGATGTCGTTGCGTGTAAAGCCCCCTTAACCCTAATTATTCTCCCTACAGTCAAGTAAAATACAGTCTATCATCAATAACCCATGTCACAATACACATCATAGCCATATTCATGTCTTCAAGGGGGAACGTGGGCAGTATGTCCATCTCCTTACATAAGGATAGAGCTTTCATCTCTTGGTCTAATCTCCTGCATAAATAGACAGTGCTGGTAGATAAGAGCACCATTGACTCACAACTTTAAGGCTATGTGTCCACGGTAGAATGTACCTGCGGATTTTTCTGCCTGAAAATTCGCGACTTTCGCGGCAAATCCGCACCCGCGGATTTGCCGCGGATTTACCGCGGATTTGCCGCGGATTTTGATGCGGATTTTTTTTTTTTTTTCCCCATTCAAAACCAAAAATCCACACCAAATCTGCACCAAACAATTGACATGCTGCAGATTTTTCCGGATCAAAATCCGCGGCAAATCCGCAGCGGAAAAATCCGCAGCATGGACACAGCATTTCCAAAATGCCATTGAAATGGCTTGGAAGTGCCGCTGCTGCAGATTTTCGGCAAATCCGCGGCAAATCCGCGGCAAATCCGCGGCAAAATCCGCGGTAAATCCGCAGCGTGGGCACATAGCCTAAGGGTACCATCACACATTAGCGACGCTCCATTGAGCCCATCAGCGATCTGACCTGGTCAGGATTGCTTGTGCGTCGCTAAATGGTCGCTGGTGAGCTGTCAATCAGGCAGATCTCACCAGCGACCAGTGACCAGCCCCTAGCCACCAGCGACGCTGCGCTTGGTAACTAAGGTAAATAGCTTAGCTTGGTTACCCGATATTTACCTTGGTTACCAGCGCACACTGCTTAGCGCTGACTCCCTGCACTCCTAGCCAGAGTACACATCGGGTTAATAAGCAAACCGTTTCCTTATTTACCCGATGTGTACTCCGGCTACGTGTGCAGGGAGCAGGGAGCCAGCACTGGCAGCCTGAGAGCGGCGGACGCTAGTAACCAAGGTAAATATCGGGTAACCAAGCAAAGCCCTTCGCTTGGTTACCCGATATTTACCTTGGTTACAGCTTACTGCAGGCTGTCAGAAGCCGGCTCCCTGCTTCCTGCACATTCAGATCGTTGCTCTCTCGCTGTCAAACACAGCGATATGTGCTTCACAGCGGGGGGAGCAACGTCCAAAAAATGAACCAGAGCAGTGTGTAACGAGCAGCGATTTCACAGCAGGGGCCAGATCGCTGCTCAGTGTCACACACAGCGAGATCGCTAATGAGGTCACTGCTGTGTCACAAAAAGCGTGACTCAGCAGCGATCTCGCTAGCGATCTCACTATGTGAGAACTACCCCTAAGAAAAGGTTCCAGGTAGTCTGTGTTTAGCTGTGTCACATTACAAGCTCTTCTCTTTAAGGAACCCTGTCACCAGTTTTATGGCCTATAAGCTGCGGCCACCACCACCAGGCTCTTATATACTGCCTTCTAACATGCTGTATATAAGAGCGCAGGCCGCTGTGTACAACATAAAAAACACTTTATAATACTTACCTAAACCGGTCACTGCGGTGCTGGTTGGCCAGATGGGTGGCGCTGTTCTTCGGGACCGGCACCTCCTCTTTCGGCCATCTTGCTTCTCCGTCTTCTGAAGCCTGGGTGCATAACGCGTCCACGTTATACACCATCGCTGGCACTAAGGTCCTGCGCAGGTGCACTTTGATCTGCCCTGCTCAGGGCAGATCAAAGTATTGTAGTGCGCCTGTGCAGGACCTTAGTTGATAGCCAGGGTACACATCGGGTAACTATGCAAAGCGCTTTGCATAGTTACCCGATGTGTACCCTGGCTACCAAGCACAGCGTCGTTACACGGGTCGCTGGTGGCTGGTCTCTGATCACTGTGGAGATCTAACTGATTGACAGCTCACCAGCGACCATGTAGAAATGCTCCAGCGATCCATGCCAGGTCGGATCGCTGGTTGGATCACTGGAACGTCGCTACGTGTGACAGGACCCTTATACAAACTCTTTTCTTCTCCCATAGTTCCTGACTGGCTCAAACTCATCAGAACTATCACTTTGAGAGGGCTGTCAGGGCTTTGTTGTCCTGCCAACGTCCTCTCTGTCTTCATTGCTCCATAGCTTCTGCTCCTCAGGGAGCAGGGCCATATCTGTAATCTGCAAACACTTACAATTAATCAAATCTCTTCATCTCTGGTCTCCCTGGGAATCAAACCCACAATATCTGTCTTTGCAGTAGCTAAAGCTTTGAGCTGGAACCTCCATTGATAAGTATGGGAGGATTTTGTAACCTTGAAGCTGCATTGCAGGCACTGACTCGCACCGGCAGATGATACTGGTACATAGAGATACATCTGTACATAGCAGTTTATTTCTATGTACCTGGATTTTAGTGGTGACGAAAAAGCCAAACTTTTATGTTCCTATAAAACTATTAAAAAATAATAAAAAATAAACTTGTCTTGAGTTCTAATCTACCCGAGAATTGAACCAACATCCTACATCATTGGAGGCAGAAGCTAAAGTGATGAGCCACAGACCAAACTGACACCACTGTCAGGATTTTCTATACGTGAAGCTGCAGTGCAGGATGTGACCCCACAGGCAGATTATACTGGTACATAGAGATACATTGTACATAGCAGTGTATTTCTATGTCCCTGTATTCTAGAGGCAAAATAAAATATATTTTTTTCTTTCTATAAAATTGATAAAAAATAATGAAAACAAATATATTAATGTGATTTTTAATGCATATTTTTAAATATAATATCAGAAAACAGCAAATAACAGATATTTGGTGTTTAAAGACGCTGCTGAACGCTGCGGTTTCAGTGCATTAATTTTCTCTAGAGGCTTCTATGTAGAGCCTAAAAAAGATGTAAAAAACTAAAGTTACTTTTTGAAGTGCAGAATAAAAGCTTTCATGTACTATAAAAATACATGAAAAATGAGGATTCGCATCAGGACCAAAACAGCAGGACAAGTAACATGTATAAGTGTTTATTGCTATAGCAGATCTTTACAAAGACCGAGCGATGGTGGAAGGACCTTTTTGGCTCTTTCCTCCACCAAGCATTTTTTAGCACCATCTGTGACCTTAAAATATAGACACAGCTGATTTTGAGGCATATTCATACTAAAGCACCCCATTAGAGCTCACTTTAGGGCGCAGTCATACACCCGTATAAATTGGGGTGACAATTGCATCGCAATGTTTGGACTGGCCGGCGTCTCTCCTGACCTGAGCATGACAGCTGCATATAAATACATGCTATCTAGCTCAGGTCGGGAGAGCCACCAGCCAGTCCAAGCTAAGGCTTGTGATATGATCGTAGTCCGAGTTATATGGCTGACTTAAGTAATCTGGAAGATAAAGGGGTAAGGATGAAGAAGAGGATGGAGGACAGAGGATAGAAGTAACAGGAGAATCATCCCTTCAGTCCTGATGCACGTTTCTGCCAAGAGGGCACTGACCAGCAAAGAAAGGATGTGAGGAAACAAGATAGGAGCTATACAAAGAAGTATGGTAGAAATTACAGCTATAATACATGAAAACATGTAACAATGGCCAGTAGATGGCAGCAAAGGACTAGAAAATACTGCACAATAAAAGAAGAGGAGTGCCACCTAAAAGACAGTGAAGGACTGTGATGTCAAGAGAAAAAGTAGCAAATGCCTAGAGAACAGACTGAGAAACGCAATGATTGCTCACTGATGCATAAAAAGGGACAACTCCAAAATTAAGGAGGTGCTGCTGAAGTGATTGCCAGCAGACAGTGGCAAGTGTCCACAAATTATTGCTTTTGTCAGCCCACAAACTCTTGATCTTCCCATTGTCCAACCTCCGAAAATGAAAGTTTAAAATGGCTTAAAAATATTAATACAAGTAAAATATATCTTTGTACCGTGTTAGCCAGTAGAGATAAAAAAAATTGTTTAAAAGAACAGAGAGTCCTCAGTGGTTGATACCTTTTAATGGCTAACTGAAAAGATGGTAATAATTGCAAGCTTTCGAGACTACTCAGGTCTCTTCATCAGGCATGGTATAACACAAAATCTGAAGAGTCACGTATTTATACACAACAGGACTTAGAATAGTGCAGTAAAAAAAAAAAAAAAAAAAAAAAAGAACAAGTTATATGAAACAGAACTATCTCTATGGCAGGGGGACAAGCTGTTCTAGCCATAAATACTGATGCAGTTCAGTGTGAAAGTTTTATTGTCCTTTGATAAGGGTCTGGTCCAGGCTGTGACACGCTCATATTAAAGAAGTCATACTTTTTCTACCACATATCCTTTATTTTATTTCTGTAGGTCGTCTGAAACAGGTAGATGCAGGTGGAAATAAATTCCTGGCTGGAGTTAATGGATTGGATGATATTTACTGCGCGAACCAGGATCAGGTTATTTCCAGCTCCGTAAACGTGGCCTATATCTACATAGATGGGCGCCTGAAATATTACGCATGTGGTCCCTTTGGCTGTTGGGGCGTAAATGCTTATGATGATATATATTACCGCTATGATGTGCAGCCCACATCCTGCCAAGGAAGTCGGTGGCAGCAGATAGACGGCAAATTGAAAATGGTGGAGGTCAGCTCGGATGGTTCTGTGTATGGCGTGAACTCCCAGGGAGAAGTGTATAGAAGGTAAAAGCTTTAAAGACATTGTGTAACTGTCGCGCCCAGGGATATGGGGTACTCGGTCCCGAGCAGTGTATATCTTGGGAATGTCCCTGTGGTGGCCCTTGCCCGGTTCCGTGCCATGTGCCCTTTTTCTAATGGGGGTGTATTTACAGGGGATTAGATTAGTGTTCATACGTGACGCCACTTGCGGTGTTGCGGCTATATAGATGGAGCCACCGCTGCAGAATGTCACTACTGGGGCTGGTGTTAGTGGCAGCCTGGATGGTAGGCCCTCCGCAAGTAGGGCCGGGCCCCAGAGGATGGGTGTTATGATGGGCGTTGGTAGAAGGTAGTCCACACAGAGGTTTAGTGGAGCTAATTTTTACTCACTGCTGGTTGGTAGTAACTGGTTACCCGAGGCCGACTGGTTTCACTTCCAGGTCCTTTTCGTCCCAGTGCCAGTGTAGTAATTTGGTACCTTCTTCCCCTGCACCTGTCTCTGATAAATGGGTTCCCGTGGTGTCAGCAACTGGGGGTCCCCGTCCGGTTGTTGGTCAACTTCTGTCTTCCTGACGGTAGCGTGAACCCTGTGGGGTTGGAGTCTCTGGTCCTGTCCCCAGGTTCTCCCTTTGCTACTGAGTCTTCTGATTCTTAGGGTCAGTGAGGTCCTTGATGGTCCCCTCGTTGTGCAGGTGTTAACAGGTCGGCTTGGAGCTCTTTCCTGTCCTAGGGTCCTGTACCCAGACGGTGCATAGTTCCGGGAGTACTCCACCGTACTACACCGGCAACTACTCTCCTGGGTCCCAGGTTACTGTTAACCCTGCGTCAGTACCTCTCCTCATGTCCACCTTCACACCTCTCTTACTACTGTCTCACTCTGACTGTCCACAGTCTGCCCCTCTCACCTGGTCAACTAGTGGACTGGACTGGCTCCACATCAAGGCGGCCATCCATTGGTCAGACCCTAGCCCTGTACCATTGTATGGGGGATTGTTGGGGAATACTGGGATTACCTGGAGTTTTTGTGTGTTACCGGCACTGGTCTTCTGGGGCCTTAGGGGGTAGGCCCAGAACCTTGTAGCTCCCTGATGGCTTCAGGGGCGCTACATAACACTTGTAATTTCTAACTAGCATAAATTTTAGTTATGTATTATGTGTAGTTTGAAGTTCTAAAATCTATGTGCAGTGATCTCCACCAATGGTGGCGGCATCATAACATAGTTATTGCATTGGTGTGACAATCTTTATGCCACCATTTTAGGTGTAACCTCTCTTCTCTATTTCAGGGATGGAATCTCTGCTGGAAATCCCACCGGAACTTCATGGACTAAGTTGTATTTTTACGACATTTTCAAACATGTATCTTATGACCAGGGAAACCTGTGGCTGATCACCGAGAAAGGCGTCATCTATAAGTGCAAAATGAACGGCTCCTCTGACCCAAGCTGCTACTAGATCCTACAAGCGCATGCGGCAGAACCGACTCGTAGTAATATGTGTCATTTGTAATTCAGATAAATGAATTACAGGGCAATAAAAAAACGAAAAATAAAAGTGTCAAATATACTTATAATAAAGAATACCGTAATATAAAATTGCTTCATTCTCCATAGTGTTCTTCATAGTAGATATATTCTTGCTTTCAAACCATACATTTTTTTGGGAAGGAGGGGGTGTCTTTTTATACCTCATGGAGACCTTCCTACAAGTCATTGGGTATGGTTTCTGTGTGGAATGGCCTCCGCGCTCACCTGACCTGACTCCATTGGACTTATTTCTGTGAGGTCACATCAAACAGCAGGTGTATGCGACCCCTCCCCCAACATTGCAGGACCTACGACCACGTATCACAGATGCTTGTGTGGCGCCCTGGACAAGTCAGGACGTCACAGGTACTGCAACAACACACCCCACACCCCGGTTAGGCACATCAGTCACACACATAAATCCTTGTTGCCTCCCTCCAGGGGCTGATGTTCACACCAGGTGGGGTGGAGCCAGGCGGTTGGCCCCACCCACCAAGGAGTTCACAGTCCTGGAGGCGGGAAAGGAAGTCGGAGAGTGTAGTGGAGGAGTAGGAAGAGAGTGGAGTAAAGTGGCAGTGGAGGAGCAAGAGCAGACTGACCGTGTCCGGGTACGTGGCCCGGGCACCGAAGAGCAAGGTTGGCAGACGGTGGTGACCGTCTGCAGGAGAGGCCGATTGACGCATAACCGTAAGGTCCGGGGACGGGCGGTGGCTCACCGGTACCGAACCGGGAAGCAAAGAGAAGCCAGCACCATTCGGCAGGGCCTACGGACCCCGACCAGGCTTGGAGTCGCCGTTAAACCGGTCAAATCCGTCAGCGACGGGAATCTCCGGGGTTTCCCAGCAGCAAAGACCCAACTGAAGGCAACCGCTCAACCGTGAAGGGAAATACAGCTACCGCCACAGCTAGAGTTCCCAGGGCCAGAGCCTGCGGGCAAAAAGGGGCTCCTCTGGCAAACACACCGCTGGGGAGCGGGCTACCGGTGGGAAGCCATCGGAGCCGAAAACACATCACAGGTGCAGGGAGAGGCAGTCACCGCCAACCTACCGGGAGTGACCACCGCAGCCGGCTGCGGGACCCGTCCATCCAGCCGTTTGTTTTACCAGAGACTCAGTCTACATTATTGGCTGAGTGAGTACCACCGTGCCGGCTGGCACTGAGCCCCCCCGCGACCCTGCACCTCACCAACCCCCGCCATTTACCTTCCAGTCACCATCACCGGGCCCCGGGACCACCAAAACCCCCTACCCACGGAGGGGAGAGAAACATCTCGGCTGCTCCCTGTCATCGCTCCCGGGATCCCCGTCCAGAGAAGCGGTGGTGTCCCAACCTCACCACAAACCGTGGGTGGCGTCACGAACCGACTTCCCAAACCCCAAAAACTATTCCCCTTTCACTCACGGGCGAGGAGCGCCGCTCGAGTCCCCGGATCCGGCCCACCGCTCGAGCCACCGAGCAGCAGCAGCAGCGCCGGACCCGAGCGTGGTGAGCGCAGCGACCCCTCCCCGCCCGCGACACTTGTGCAAACGTGTCACCTACTATATTGCACGACGTGCCGCAAGATACAGTATGCTGTCCAGAGTCCAGATGTGCATTGCAGCTGACGGTAGCCACTTTGAGCATCAAAGTTAAATGAGTGCCATATGCGTGACCAGTATTCAATGTTCTGGGGGGGTCATGGGTTTCATATCATAGCATTTCTCTATGCAAGGTGTCGATTCGTATTGAATTGATGATGCCCTACAACTTTGAAATTCACTTTTTTTCTCGTTCCGTTTTCGAGATAAAAATGCTAACTCCGTTGTTTTCCACCAGGTGGCGCTATAGGTGGTTTCATTGCGTAGCACATGGCTACTTTACTAACCTAGACACCACTTGTATGCCTATAGCTGCCTCTGTTCTCAAGTTAATGACGGTGGACAGGATATGGGTGGACACACTGTATGTAGAAGTATACAGGAACTGAGAATGAATAGATAGCAGGGCCGGCGTCAGCACACGGCGCACCTGGGCAAGTGCCAGGGCCCTGGACCGTCAAGAGTGCCCACTGAGACTCTTGCACCTGGGGCCCACAAAAACCTGGAGCTGGCCCTGATAGATAGTTCAGGACTTGCAGTTTTGACTTACAAATCCTGAGGTGGAAAAACTCACCAAATACTCAATGTGTGCGCGTGGCCTTAGACTAATATTGCAGTTTATCATATACAGTACACTCCCTGCCTCTGCTGATGCCTATACAACTAAAAGAGTTGTGTGGCCAAAACATACAGATGACCTTTCTATGAGAAGTCATGAATATTAGATTGTTTGGGGTCTGTGGCACCCCTGGCAATCAGCTATTTGGTCTGCTGTAAACACTTTGAACACAACTGCAATTTGTGGACGTTGCGGGGCACTATGGGGTACTGCTTGGTGTTGCAGGGTGCTGCTGGGTACTGTTGGATGCTATGGGGTGCTGGTGGGTGCTATGGGGCGATGCTGCTGGACACCACCTCCTCAGAAGCGCCCCTAGGGTGTCCTATACCATCTCTGTAAGTGCCACCACTATTGACAATTGTGGACATGAAGGTAGTGTTTAGGGGTCCAGCGATCCACTTCAGCTACCGTGACAGCACCATCTGCTGCCAGTGGAGTTACATATCCCAGCTGGCCCCTCTGCAACATCTAGGGTCTCCCCGTGGGTAACTGCAGACCTTCACAAACTACTCACATCCCGGCAATGTCTTCTGCAGACCCCCCAAAGAGCATCTTGGGAACCAGCCTGGGGGGCACATGTAATTTCAAACAGGAGAACAGGAGAGTAGATGGCACCAACCAAACCCACAAGGTCTTCCTGGCAGCCATCACTAAATCTTTTTTACTGACAGTTTGTACACTGCTGCTGTGTATTGAACGCTATGACCGTGCAGACACTTGCAGGGACGTGTACACACACATACTGTATATTCTATGACCAAATATAAAAAGTAGCATTGAGGTGCCATTGAGGTGAACAGAGGGATCAGAAAGTGCCCCCTTATCAAGCAGTCAACTGTGAGCAGTGTGGACATTGGCAGAGCCAGTGTTGACTGACAGCCACTGACACTGCAAAAACATGACTCTACGAGTTAGCTAGAAAAAGTAACATTGCAGTGAAGGGCATCCCAGCCACAGCGTCACACATGGATCCATGTGGCACAACAGAAAAACGCCCAAACCCCAACGTCATTGGTTGCTGGGTTGCCTGAAGCTACTCCCTGACCAGTCCAGTACCCTGCCGTGCTTTTGGTCCCGGACTGGTTATTAGTCTCAGATGCCTCCTGTCCTCCAAGACCAGAACTAGGTACCCAGCCTCAATACCTTGCAACTGGGTCTCCGGCTCTTCTGGGCCTAGACCACCGTCTGCGACCCAACCCGTCACAAACAGGGAACCACACACTCCCCAGCTCCTCACTGCTCGAGGACTAACACTTCACTGACGTACTTCCCTCCCACCAGTCTCCTGACCCCTAGGTGGGCAGCCCTATTCCAGCTCAGCAGCGCACTGGTGTGCCTGACAGGGTGTGGTGTGAGGTGTGCTTGGGATTTTGGATGGATTTTGGATGGCTGATGGAGGCAGTACCACAGGTTGGGAACCCAGAACCATGAGGGGTTGGATACTGCACCAAAGGGCAGGAAGTGCAGTACCCTGTGAGGCCCTGAATAGTCCAGGGGCGTCACATTCCCCCTTGGTTAAACATAGCTCGTCCCCGAGCTACAGGACATCCATTTTTGTTTAACTGAAAGAAAAAAGGAATAACAGCTTTATTAACAATTTCTCTTCCCACACATGGGAGGCACATCACTTAAACATTGCATGACTAATCTCGTAGAGTTCATTTTCATTAAAAGGATCATGGAAATGCCACCGGTTGTAGCGGTAGTCGGTGGCTCAGCTTACTCTGCTGCAGCCCCTTCCTGCAACAGTCCATTCCCAATATCCCTCTCCCTTCAACCCGCCACCCAAACAACCTGGATCCCTCGGTTCCTTGTGACAGTGTTGAAGTCCTGGAAGCTTAAAAGGCAACTCTGGTGGGCGCACTGGGCGAAACTATATACAATAGCACAAGTTCGTGCTGGCTGCTTCCAGTCCCGCAGCCATGGTCCATATTTAATACTAAGAGGGTAAAACAGGGTCCATGCACCGGCGGGTGCAAACATTATAAACTTCTGGAATCAGGTGAGGTATTCAGGTCAATTAGAAAACATATAAATCAGCATTTTTCATATCATTGTTAGCAGCTTATAAAACATTAATAAACATTAAGAAAACACAGCCTTTTAACCTTATGATAGCTGGGTCCCGCTACCATTACCGCTGGTAATTCACTGCGGAAGTTGGCATGACCTTCTCATCCATCATGACATGCCGCTTCACCTCCAGGGCATACCAGCCCCGCTCTCCACAGTGTCGGCAATAAGACACCATGTCTCCCCGCTCTAGATTACGGCCCGGGTGTCCCTTTGGAAGGTGTTCCTCCACGTCTCTCTGGGAGACGAACACCCCAGCTGTGAAGCCTGCTTCTGCAATAAACCCCCATCTTTTAACGGGGTCAAATCGCTCCACTAGGCCACAGTACCGCGGCCCTCTGACCCGGTAGGTGGCATTCCTCAGGTGCTCCTTCTCTCGATCGTTGCGGTCAGCAATCTCCCGTCGTCGATGTTTTCGGGTACTGATTTCTTGGTGTAACTTTTGTACTTGTCTTTCCCAGTAGGGGGCATCAGCAACCAGCCTCGCCTCCGCTACTGGGACTGGCTCTAAGTGGACTCCTACGGCCCCGGCAGCTGCCGGGATGCCACGCGGTGCCTGAACCAACACCTGTCCAGGCTCTGCCTCCGCTGTTACGGGTACATGCTCCGACTGGTCCGCAGCTGGGGTTGCAGAGTCCGGGTGCTCCGTACTGCTTTACGGGCTCGGTGATGCGGCTGGGTCTGGTCGGGCCGGTGCTGGGACGAGCTGTGTCGAGGCTTGATCTGGTGATAAGGCCAGAGGGGTTGCAGCCTGCGTTGCATAGACGGGGACTGGAGGTTCCACTGCCGGTGTTGGGGGTAGCGGCTCGGTGTCCGCCGAGGGCGAGGGTGGCGGTGGCTGGGTGCTTGCAACGGCCGGGGTCAGGCCAGATCTTGCGACCGGGTAGGCCGGATCAACCGGGACTGGGTAGCTGCTTACCTGCTCCTCACGTGGGACCTCTATCTCACGGGCTTGCACCGCTGCAGCCAGACTCCTCATCTCTTCCCTCCAATGGTCCAGGACGTACAGGAACTGCGTCCGCATCCTCCTCGGTTTCTTGCTCTATCCAGGTTGTGGTTCCAGGAGCAGCACGCTGTGGTGACCAGTCCCTTGCAGCCGCCATCTTGCCTCTGCGGTGTCCAGGAACTTTATGGAACGTCCCTGCTCCCTTTCCTCTGCTACATCCTGTCACGCCCCCTTGGTTTTCGTCGGCCAAATCACTCTCGCGCCGGGGAACCCTGGAAGCTTCCGGTTCCGGCCACACTCTCAGGATGAGGGGCTGGGCTTCGGCTTTGCGCGCTTTTGGTCTGGAAGATGGCGTTTTTGGCGCCAAAGATGGCGGAAAATGGCGGGAACGGAGTTTTGACACCATCGCTTCAATTTTCAAGGCGCACATCACCCAGGTTAGTGGGTCCTGTCCAAACCCTGTTCGTAACGCCAAGTTGGATTTGAGGTGTGCCGCCCCTGCAGCGGTTGAACCGCTCGGATCCGAGGTCACCGCTGTGGCTCGAGGGTCTCCGGACCCAGGGGCTTGCGGACACTCAATTGTAAGAAGGGGGCTATTTACAGGGGATAAGAGTTTGTGACGCCACCCGTGGTTCGCAGTAAAGGAGTACCACCGCTGCTGATGGGAGTACCCGGGGGAGATGGAGTGGGGCAGCCAGATGACGTCCCCTCCATGGGTAGGGGAGGCCTAAGAGACTTTGGATGATGATGGAGCGGGGGTGCGCAGGGCCAGTTCGAAGCAGGGGAGGCGCATGTGTGTCGCCCAGGGATAGGGGGTACCCAGAGCCGGGCCAATGGGGTCACTTCTAGAGGTATCACGGTGGCATGACCCGGTCTGTGATCCCAGGCTCCACAACTAAAGGGGAATATGTAAAGGGAGATTGTCTGCGATGCCACCCGTGGGTTGCGGTGATGAGATGGTGGCACCGCCACTGCCTCTGGGGACCGTGTGCGGGACTGATGGTGTGGGGGCAGCAAGGTGGGATCCCCTCCACGGGTAGGGGAGTTGTAGTCCCGGGGCCCAATTGGGAGTTGTGGTGGTGGCAGGGCTTGCAGGGATCAGCACACTTACAGTTCGTTTGTCCTGGTGTTGGATGAGGCTGCTTTCATGTGTAGGGTCAGGAAACACAGAATCGGTTTTGTCAACCAACTTGCCAAGTGGCCGGTCACCTTTGGCGGGTGTCTTCGGGTCCCACACCCAGATGTACAGCCAGGGGCCCTTCCTTCCACACTCTCTGTCTTTCTCTTTGTTGTCTGGGCTAGTCCGTTTGAACGGCCTCCGGATGGGGTCCCTCTCCTGGCACTGGCGGGCTACAACCCTATCCCGGTCGCCTCAGGTTTCCCTGCGACTGGATCTCCGTCGCCTGTGGCCCTCACTGCCACCTAGTCCGGTAGTCCAGGGCTCCAACCCCGGATACCAACTTCTCCAGGGAGCTCCAAGCTTCCCCTGTCAGCGCTTCACTGACTAAAGCACAACTGAAACTAAAACTCTCTCCACTTCCTTAGCTCCTCTCGTCCCCCTCCCTTTTTCCTGGGGAGGGGGTGAGTAGGGCCTGATTGGCTGCTGTACATCGGTGTGGGGATTGTGTAGCTGCCAAGGAGGATTAACTCTTTCTGTGACTACCTGGCTTTGCCAGGGCGTCACACATGTACTCACTCAGGCAGCATTGGTGATGGTACGACCGCAAAGCAGACTCTGACAACAAGGTAAACCAAGTCTCTGGGTGCTGCCGCCCTCTTGGGGGAGCCTGTCCGGGTATCCGTCCCCTATAGTACTGCTGGGTGATCCAAAGCCTGCCTCATTGCACAAATTTTAAAGTGTCCTTGTAGCCCCTTGGTGTAAAGCTGTCCGGGCCCCGCTCCCTCCGTTTTGGTAGTGGAGCTGTGCTCTCAAGGGCTCATGCATGGGATTTCTGTGGGCTGCATGGGTTGGAAAGCCCTATCCCCCTCGTTGCGCTAGTGCCCCTGATCTCTGAGCTTCTTGGGAACAGTCCATAAAGTCACTATCCTCCACAGGTTAATTGCCGGGTTGCCTGAAGCTACTCCCCAACCTAGGGTCCTGTACCCTGCCATGCTTTCGGTCCCAGACCGGTTATTAGTCTCAGATGCCTCCTGTCCTCCAAGACCAGGTCTAGGCACCCAGCCTCAATACCTTGCGACCGGGTCTCTGAATCCTCCGGGTCCAGACCACCATCTGCGACCCAACCCATCACAAACAGGGAGCCACACACTCCCCAGCTCCTCACTGCTCGAGGGCTAACACTTCACTGACTTACATCCCTCCCACCAGTCTGCCTGACCCCTAGGTGGGCGGCCCTATTCCAGCTCAGCAGCCCACTGGTGTGCCTGACAGGGTGTGGTGTGAGGTGCGGTTGGGATTTTGGATGCTGATGGAGGCAGTACTACAGGTTGGGAACCCAGAACCATGAGGGGTTGGATGCTGCACCAAAGGGCAGGAAGTGCAGTACCCTGTGACGCCCTGAATAATCCAGGGGCGTCACACCCACTTTACTTAAATATTTAACCTTTTTTTTCTAGTATTTTCCCTTCTCATTTACACATGCCGTCATAACCCCTTTAATAAAAAAAAATCCCTTGACCAGAACCGCGCTGATACAGATCTGTCTCTAATCCTACTTTCATCTCTAAACTTCTGGAACGCTTGGTCCACTGCCGTCTAATCCGGTATCTCTCGGATAATTCTCTTTTTGTTCTTTTACAATCCCGTTTCCACTTCCTACAATCTACAGAAACTGTTCGCACTAAAGTCTCTAATGATCTACAGTACTAACATCTAAATCTAATGGTCATGAACCATTAGACCCATACAGGCGCTAGCAGGCGCGAAACGGCCGTCGTCCGTAGAGGGCCTGCACCCAGTTCCTCTCCCGCATTTTTAATGCACACTTTGGAATGAAACAAGACTTTCTGGCTACATCGTGGGTTGTGTCGCTTCTTCTGACCTTGTGGATTATTCACTGGAATCTCACTCCTTTTGCAAGACGAGCACCCCCTGACAGTTTTCTACTTTGAGTACCTGAGCGGACCTTCTCCTCAACAGCACCTGTTAAGATATTGTGCGGTGGTGCAGTACCATACTTTCTTTATATATAAATCTAATCGTCACTACTCCATGCTGATTCTCCTGGATCTCTGCTGACTCTGACACCGTGGATCACCAGCTGCTCCTCACCATGCTCCGCTCTATTGGGCTTAAGGATACCGGTTCTCCTCCTACTTCTCTAACTGCTCCTTCACTGTATCATTTGATGTCTCTTCTTCCTCCTACTGTCGTTTGTAACTTCTGCTGCACCGCCGTCCATCTCAATGTGTCCCGGTCGTCGGTGGCAGTAGTCTTTTTTCTCTTGAGAAGGAGTCCCGTGTTTGAGCTTCTCATTTTGACCTTCCAAAATAAGTCCTTCATTCCATCTATGGTTCTTGCTCTTAATGTTGTATCCTTTGCATATATAAGATTGTTCTTGATTCGTCCAGCTATTTTGATGTCTTCTTTTGTGGCAAGTCCAGCCTTCCTGAAAATAGCTTCTGCATATAGATAGAAGACAAATGGTGGCAGGACACAGCCTTGCCCGACGCCTCGCTCTACTTTGAACCATGCCGTGTCACCATGTTCCGTTCAGAACTGTTGCTTCTTGGTCCATGTAAAGGTTCCCAATGAGGTTGATCAGATATTTTGACACATCCTTCGAGGTGTTCCCAAGATTCTGGTGATCAACATAGTCAATGGCTTTGCTGTAGTCGATAAAGCAAAAATAAAGCTCCTTGTTATATTCTTTGTCCTTTTCCATCTCTTGTACCTCTGCCTTTTCTGAATCCTGCTTGTTCCTCTGGTAGCTTCTTGTCAAACCAAGGCTGTGGACGTCTTTGTAGAATTTTAAGTAGTATTTTGCTGGCACGAGGTATGAGCGCAATAGTCCGATAGTTTCCACAGTCGGTAGCATCTCACTTCCTCGAAATAGGAATAAACACTGATCTTGTCCAGTCATTGAGTCATTTACCAGTTGTCTATATCGGTTGACACAGGCGTGTGATGGCATCAACTGCAGCTGCATAAGATTTTATTAGCTGTTATTGCAGCAACAACTTTGTTTTTCAAGATGTTCACTCGCTATCATTTCCAGTCTCCGTTTCTTCCTGCATCACTGAGTCGTTCTTCTAGAGATGCTCCGTATATTCTTTACATCTTTCCTTGATCGGCTCAGTTCATTTTTGGCATCTTTCAACATTCCCACTCTTGGCTGAAGCTTTCACCGTACCTCTTTGATTTTTTGGTATGCCTTTCTGGTCTTGCCCTTCAGATGTTAGTTTTCTATTTCTGTACATATCTTTTGGTAATAAAGTGTTTTAGTCTGCTTTAATGTCTCTCTTTAGTCTTTTACTGATGTTGTCTGCGTCCTGCTACTGAAACTTAGGGGTACTTCTCACATAGCGAGATCGCTAGCGAGATCGCTGCTGAGTCACGGTTTTTGTGATTTTTTTGTGACGCACCAGTGACCTCATTAGTGATCTCACTGTGTGTGTCACTGAGCAGCGATGCGGCCCCTGCTGTGAGATCACTGCTCGTTACACACAGTGCTGGTTCATTTTTTGGACGTTGCTCTCCCGCTGTGACGCACACATCGCTGTGTTTGACAGCGAGAGAGCAACGATCTGAATGTGCAGGGAGCCGGCTTCTGGCAGGCTGCGGTAAGCTGTAACCAAGGTAAATATCGGGTAACCAAGCGAAGGGCTTTGCTTGGTTACCCGATATTTACCTTGGTTACATCCGCCGCTCTCAGGCTGCCAGTGCTGGCTCCCTGCTCCCTGCACACGTAGCCGGAGTACACATCGGGTAAATAAGCAAAGCGGTTTGCTTATTAACCCAATGTGTACTCTGGCTAGGAGTGCAGGGAGCCAGCTCTAAGCGGTGTGTGCTGGTAACCAAGGAAAATATCGGGTAACCAAGCGCTTGGTTACCCGATTTTTACCTTAGTTACCAAGCGCAGCGTCGCTTCCATGCGTCGCTGGTGCCTGGGGGCTGGTCACTGGTCTCTGGTGAGATCTGCCTGATTGACAGCTCACCAGCGACCATGTAGCGATGCACCAGCGATCCTGACCAGGTCAGATCGCTGGTGGGATCGCTGGAGCGTCGCTAAAGTGTGACGGTACCCTTAGAAACAAAAAGGAGACAGCTGCACGCTGCAGTGCTAAGATATGTGGAACAATGAATATGGGAATATAGGCATGCATTACTGCTATGAAAAACATGTAAAAATTGAGATACTTAGCACACAAAAATGGCCAGTTTTATGTGAGCCCAACAGTCAACGGCAATGCGACCTCATTTTTGTTGGGTTCCTATCAAACTCATGCTTCTCTTTTGATAGAGACCAATTTTGTGTGCTAGGTATCTCAATTTTGACATGTTGAATTGCAGGGTGGGATGGTTCAATCTGTGTATCAATTGCTGTTCTTTCGTTTTGAGCAATTTAATTCTGTTACCACCTTTCATTAAAGGTGGCACGTGATCAATGATACAGAATAGATTTCTCTCAATATGCCCATAATCTACAAAATATTTTGATACAGGTAAATATAGTATACCTGTGGCGATTCATGTGAGTTTTGAAATCCCACGTCGTCTCTCCTACTCACTTACCAAAGGTCGTATGGACATTCCAATAGACAGATGACATATTTGGATTCACAGGTTAAATAGTGATTAATAGTAAACATTTCCTTAGTATTTGGGTGTTCAAAATAATCAACTATTATCATACATGCACGGTTAAGCCATGGCAGCACTCCAGTCACTGTTTACCCATCACGAAAAGCTGAATAAGCAATTTCCTCTATTTCTGGCATACATCTATCTAACGTTGGCCAATTTTGTCTGATGATGAAAACAATTTAATTACTTTCCTCAAATACGGTTGTCATCTTTGGCTTTCTTTAAGACATTTTTTCTGTATTTTATTTGCTAAAAGGAAGAGTAGCATGTTTCATCTCAGTAGCCTTTTTCTCCCACACACACACAATAATTTCATAGGGTCATTTCTCCCTCTAAATTTGTTAGACATGTTTGCAAATTATGATTTTAAAGTTCTGTCATCATTCACAATACTTTTAACTCATAAATATAAACTGTATGGTAATGACTAAACAAGCCTTGTGTGGGACCGCAATGGGCACGGATATGATGGCCTCTTATGCTAAGTTGATGGTGATGGAGGAGGACCTTGTCTATGTGTTGCACGCCTTTGATAAAAGCTTATTAATTCACAACAATTTTAACTCATAAATATAAACTGTATGGTAATGACTAAACAATCCTTGTGTGGGACCGCAATGGGCACCAATATAATGGCCACTTATGCTAAGTTGATGGTGATGGAGAAGGACCTTGTCTATGTGTTCTCCCCTTTGATAAAATCTTATTAATTCCCAACAATTTTAACTCATAAATATAAACTGTATGGTAATGACTAAACAATCCTTGTGTGGGACCGCAATGGGCACCAATATGATGGCCTCTTATGCTAATTTGATAGTGATGGAGGAGGACCTTGTCTATGTGTTGCTCCCCTTTGATAAAATCTTATTAATTCCCAACAATTTTAACTCATAAATATAAACTGTATGGTAATGACTAAACAATAATAATCTTTATTTCTATAGCACCAACATCCTTGTGTGGGACCGCAATGGGCACCAATATGATGGCCTCTTATGCTAATTTGAGAGTCATTGAGGAGGACCTTGTCTATGTGTTGCCCCCCTTTGATAAAGTTTTCTTAATTCACAACAATTTTTAACTTGTAAATATTAACTGTATGGTAATGACTAAACAATCCTTGTGTCAGACCGCAATGGGTACCCCTTTGATGGCCTCTTATGCTAATTTGATAGTGTTGAACAAGGACCTTGTCTATGTGTTGCATGCCTTTGATAAAGTTTTCTTAATTCACAACAATTTTAACTTGTAAATATTAACTATATGGTAATGACTCCACCATTCTTCTCGAGTGATGGCTCTCATATTTGAGTATATTATTTTTATCAGTTGGTTTAGTGTAAAGTTCCATGAATAATCTTCCATCTATTTAGTTAATCAAAACATCTAGGAATTGAATCTCAACTTCAGAATGCACTAAAGTAAATTTAATTTAATCACCAAGACCATTTAAATATCCATGGAAGCAATTCAGTTCAGATGACAAACCATTCTATTGAAAGAAGATGCACAGTTAATACAACTAAGGCTATCATAATAAAGGTTAACTGTTTTGAACACCCAAATACTAAGTAAATGTTTACCATTAATGATCATTTAACCTACGTTTCCCCATATGTCATCTATCTATTGCAATGTACATATGACCTATGGTGAGAAGAGGAGAGACGACGTGCGATTTCAGGATTCCCAAGAATCACCACGGTATACCATTAGGAAATAGACTAGATTTACCTGTATCAGAATATTTTGTAGAATATGGGCATTGTGAGAAAAATCGGAATTTTTTTATCACGTGCCCCTGATAATTTAACACTATTAGCTGCAGATATGGGGTTAATCTGTAGGGTAATAATGCTTGAAACCTGCCCAGTGCCTTAACATTGAACCCAGCTGCCAGGAGGAAAAGAACTCTAATCTTCCCGGCAGCATTCCGGTTTCAGTCACGGGGGCATCAAAGGTGCAGGTTCAGTCACCGCTCTGTTTAAGACTGGATCCCAAAGAGAAGAGTTATGTGGGAAGACAAGAAGGTTAGACAAGAGAGGTTGTGGGTCATGGCCTGTCATATCCCATGGCAACCAGCCGTTTGCAAAGCCGCAGCGCCCAGATAAAAACCACCGCGAAGATACACACACCTAGCCAGTACCCTCATTTTCATGTAGCGTGCCAAGGCGTAGAGAACGAATACCTCAGTCTTTCTGATTTGAGGAAACAAAACATCTCAAATACTGATCTACCTCTTGGTTCCTCCTTTTTGTTTTGCCCATTAATCTTGATAATGATAACCTGAGGAAAAAGGCAGCTTGATACCAAATCTGGAGCAAAAACAATGACAAAAGCTAGCCAGAAATTGAGCCCCTCTATCAGAAATAATGTGTTGGGGAATAGGAACATTACACAATTTGATGATATGAGAAATTAACAAAGTTGCCGAGATAAGCAGTTGGCAATGTTTGAAGTGGAACCAAATATTTGCTATAACGATCCACAACCACCCACACAACTGTATCACTTGTAAAGTTAGTGTACCGTCTCACTAAACGACGTACCAGCGATTCCGACCACGATATGACCTGGCCAGGATCGCTGGTGCGTCGCAACATGGTCGCTGGTGAGCGGTCAATCAGGCAGATCTCACCAGCGACCAGTGATCAGCCCCCAGCCCCCAGCGACGCGTAGAAGCGATGCTGCGCTTGGTAACTAAGGTATATATCGGGTAACTAAGCAAAATGCTTTGCTTGGTTACCCGATATTTACCTTGGTTACCAGCACACACCACTTAGCGCTGGCTCCCTGCACTCGTAGCCAGAGTACACATCGGGTTAATAAGCAAACCGGTTTGCTTATTTACCCAATGTGTACTCTGGCTACGTGTGCAGGGAGCCGGCACTGGCAGCCTGAGAGCGGCGGACGCTAGTAACCAAGGTAAATATCGGGTAACCAAGCTAAGCGCTTCTCTTAGTTACATGATGTTTACCATGGTTACCAGTGTCCACAGCTTCCAGATGCCGGCTCCCTTCACATTCAGATCGTTGCTCTCTTGCTGTCAAGCACAGCGATGTGTGCTTCACAGCGGGAGAGCAACGTCCAAAAAATGAACCAGTACTGTGTGTAACGAGCAGCGATTTCACAGCAGGGGCCAGATCACTGCTCAGTGTCACACACAGCGAGATCGCTAATGAGGTCACTGCTGCGTCACCAAAATCATGACTCAGCAGCGATCTCCCTAGCGATCTCGCTGTGTGTGAAGCACCCCTTAGGCAAGTCGGAGATAAAGCCCATGGACAAGTGGCTGTAACAAAACATTGTTAGGTAAGAGGTAATCTGCTGGAGCTTGACGAGATGCTTTAACCCCAGAATAGAAGCTACTCCTCAATGTCCCCACGAGCATTCTGCCACCAAAAAAGACCTAAAAAGAGATCCTCAAGTGGCAGAAGAACCTAGATGTCCAGCTAAAACGAAATCATTCACTTCCTTAAGAAGAGTTATACCTAAAAATCATGGGTCCTGTCCGTATCCCATGGCAAACGGCAGTCTGTGAAGGCGTATCCCTCAAGTGAAAAGCACCTTGAAGATACACACACATAGCCAAGGACCCCCATTTTCATGTAGAGTGCCAAGGTATAGAGAACGAATACCTCAGTCTTCCTGATTTGAGGAAACAAAACATCTCTAATACTGATCTACCTCTTGGTTCCTCCTTTTTGTTTTGCCCATTAATCTTGGGATGATAACCTGAGGAAAAAGGCAGCTTGATACCAAATCTGGAGCAAAAATAATGACAAAAGCTAGCCAAAAATGAAGCCCCTCTATCAGAAATAATGTGTTGGGGAATAGGAACATTACACAATTTAATGATATGAGAAATTAACAAAGTTGCCAAGATACGCAGTTGGCAATGTTTGAAGTGGGACCAAATATTTGCTATAACGATCCCCAACCACCCACAGAACTGTATCACCACTAAAGTTAAGCTGGGTTTACATGCTGCAACATCGCAAAGGACATCGCTGTAACGTCACCGGTTTGGTGACGCAATAGCGACCTCCCTAAGTCTCTGCTAAGTCTCTGGTGAGCGTTCAAACCGGCAAACCTGGCCAACAACTTACCAGCGATCCGGACCTGCAGAGCGACCTAGCTGGTTGTTGGGGACGTTGATAAGCAGCCTTTTGAAAGGGAAGTTGCTAACAAAGTCGCTGAAAAGGATTCACACACTGAAACTTCATGCTGCACAGCTGGAAACAAAGGACCTAGGAATGGTCCTGAACGACGTGTAGTGATCAGCAACTTCCAGCAACTTCACAGCAGGGGCCGGGTCGCTGGTAGGATTCACACACTGCAACATCGCAAACAACATCGCTATTGCGTCACAAAACCGGTGACGTTACAGCGATGTCGTTTGAGATGTTGCAGTGTGTAAACCCAGCTTAAGGGAAGTCGGAGATAAAGTCCATGGACAAGTGGCTGTAACAGAACATCTTTAGATAAGAGATAGCTTGCTGGAACTTGACGAGAGGCTTTAAGCTGGTGTCACACATAACGACGACGACAACGACGTCGCTGCTGCGTCACCATTTTCTGTGACGTTGCAGCGACGTCCCGTCGCTGTCGCTGTGTGTGACATCCAGCAACGACCTGGCCCCTGCTGTGAGGTCGCCGGTCGTTGCTGAATGTCCAGCTTCATTTTTTGGTCGTCACTCTCCCGCTGTGACACACACATCGCTGTGTGTGACAGCGAGAGAGCGACGAAATGAAGCGATCAGGAGCCGGCACTGGCAGCTGCGGTAAGCTGTAACCAGCGTAAACATCGGGTAACCAAGGGAAGACCTTTCCCTGGTTACCCGATGTTTACGCTGGTTACCAGCCTCCGCTCTTGCTGCCAGCGCCGGCTCCTGCACTGTGACATGTGGCTGCAGTATGCATCGGGTAATTAACCCGATGCATACTGTAGCAAGGAGAGCAAGAAGCCAGCGCTAAGCAGTGCGCGCGGCTCCCTGCTCTCTGCACTGTGACATGTAGCTGCAGCACACATCGGGTTAATTAACCCGATGTGTGCTGCAGGAGAGCAAGGAGCCAGCGCTAAGCGCGGCTCCCTGCTCTCTGAACATGTAGCACAGCGACGTTATGATCGCTGCTTCTGCTGTGTTTGACAGCTAAGCAGCGATCATAACAGCGACTTACAAGGTCGCTGTTACGTCACCGAAAATGGTGACGTAACAGCGACGTCGTTGTCGCTGTCGTTTAGTGTGACACCAGCTTTAGGCCTGGCACAGAATTTGCATTTATGGACATACTCTTCAATGTCCCTACGAGCATTCTGCCTCTAAAAATGACCTATAAAGAGATCTCCAGGTGGCAGAAGAACCTGGATGTCCAGCTAAAATGGAATCCTGCACTTTCTTAAGAAGATCACCTTAAGAATATCAACATAAATTTTGTTTATAGGTAAACCTTCTGGCACACTGTCCGGAGTATCCTTTAGGCGCTACCTGAGATCTACCCCCAAACCACCAACCACCACCCCCTCATTAAAGATCTTGACTGGATTTTCATCCCTCAACTCTGGGACAAACTTACGGGACTTAGGGGTACTTTGCACGTTGCGACATCGCTACTGCGATATCGTTGGGGTCAAATCGAAAGTGACGCACTTCCGCCGCCGGTAACGACGTCGCAACGTGTAAAGCCTAGATGCGCCGATAAACGATCGCAAAAGCGTTGTAAATCCGCGATCTGTGTAGTGTCGGACATTTTCATAATGTCGCACCAATAAGAGATACGATGTTGTTCCTCGTTCCTGCGGCAGCACACATCGCTGTGTGTGAAGCCGCAGGAGCGAGGAACATCTCCTACCTGCGTCCACCGGCTATGTGGAAGGAAGGAGGTGGGCGGGATGTTTACGTCCCGCTCATCTCCGCCCCTCCGCTTCTATTGGCCGCCTGCCGTGTGACGCCGCACGACCTGCCCCCTTAGGAAGGAGGTATTGAAAGACAAAGGAATTCAGCTCACCCACTCCAAGTCTCCAGGCCCTCTCTCTGCAGCACGGACAATTGGCCGGGCAGCTGCAAGCATGTGAGATGAAGTCCAGCGCAGGAAAGAAAGCACTCTTCAATATAAATTTCCATATGGTTTATTCCATGTGCACAAATGTAGAGGTAGGTACAGACAGCCCCTGGGCAGGGGAAGAATGACTAGCGACGCGTTTCGACCGTATTACACGGTCTTAGTCATGTAACTGACTAATCTAAGTGCAGAGTTTAAAAAGACATTCATTCACATTATAATGAACACACATGTGGAGTGACCGGTGATGCAGCTCCTGTTGTTAACTCTTTCTTGCCTTCATTAAACTTCACAATCTAATTCATTCAAGGCTTGAGTTGATAGAGATCTATAAGAGCTAGAAACACTGTGTTAAGGTCCAGTCACACATAACGAGATCGTGAACGAGATCGCTACTACGTCACACTTTCTGGATCGTTTATGAGTCGTTGTTGAAATCGCATGTTGGGTGTCACACATAACGAGTTTATGAACGAGCATGCGTCCCGTATAACGATCTTTGAAATCGCTGGGACCCTGTCACACAGCTACTATGTTAACGATTCCAATCCCATTAGGGGCGTAGTAAAATGCAGTGAGTCACGTAGGCGTGCATTTGTGTCGCCTTTTCCGCTTTCATTGGCGGCCAATACTGCGTTCTGATTGGGCGGCCGGGCGGGCGTCGCCTTTTCCACCCCCTCCGCTCTGATTGATAAGGACCCTGTCACACAGCTACTATGTTAACGATTCCAATCCCATTATGCAGTGAGTCACGTAGGCGTGCATTTGCGTCGCCTTTTCCATACCCTCCTCCGCTTTCTTTGGCGGCCAATACTGCGTTCTGATTGGGCGGCCGGGCGGGCGTCGCCTTTTCCACCCCCTCCGCTCTGATTGATAAGGACCCTGTCACACAGCTACTATGTTAACGATTCCAATCCCATTATGCAGTGAGTCACATTTGCGTCGCCTTTTCCATACCCCCCTC
Organism: Anomaloglossus baeobatrachus; assembly: GCF_048569485.1. Lineage (NCBI taxonomy): Eukaryota > Metazoa > Chordata > Amphibia > Anura > Aromobatidae > Anomaloglossus > Anomaloglossus baeobatrachus. Next base: position 32,878,932 of record NC_134363.1, on the reverse strand, counting down.
CGTTTCATTGGCGGCCAATACTGCGTTCTGATTGGGCATGCAGGGGGCGTATCTAGCGGTTAAATTTTGGATCGCGTCCACCCTTTGTCACTTCTTTTGCGCTTTGCTTTGAGATAGAACCTGCGTCTCCACCCTGATTCCTTCGTCCATTGTACCCGGTCGCTTTGTTGGTGTGTTTTTCGGATCGAAGCCGCAGTTGCACCTGGAGTATCCTTGCAGTGCTGTCGAGTGTCGGTGAGATCGTATTTGCGATTCCGCTTGGATTCTACATTGATATACACTTCTTTGAAAAGGTAGGTCTTTTTTCTTGTTGGGGGGGTGGGCTTTTTTTTGAATAATGTTCTTGCTGTTAAGATATATGTTAATATTTATTATGTGAGTTGATTGCTGTTAGATATATGTTAATAGTTATTATGTGAGTTAAAGTTGCTGGCTTTTATCTGTGCGTGTATAATGCCTTTTAAAGAGGGGTCTCTCCATAGTGCTGTTTGTAATGTGTCCTATCCTAGCATTGCTGGCTCTTTTGTCTCTCATTAAATAAAATATAGAAATGTGGCACTCCTTCTATAGTCGCTGGTGCTTGGATAGGGTCCCACCCCAGATCAAAAAATGAAAAAAATCCAGCACTCAAAGCATTTAACTGAAATTGTTTTATATTTTATTCATGGATCTCTGTAATTATTAAAGCCGTTTCCGTCATCCGACCTTCATCAGTTTACGCATAAAAGGTTCTGTAGAAATATATGAAAAAGCTGGACCAGAGGAAAAAGCTGCCCGTCCCGGTCTGCAGTCAATGTCACATACTGTCTACAGAACCTTTTCTGTGTAAACTGATGAAGGTCGGATGACCGAAACGTCTTTAATAATTACACAGATCCATGAATAAAATATAAAACAATTTCAGTTGAATGCTTTGAGTGCTGGATTTTTTTCATCTTTTGTCTCTCAGCTACAGCCGCCATTTTGTGTTTCTGCCACACATAGGGGCGGCCATTTTAGTCTCTGCCACACCATAACCAAAAATTGTGATCGGTTTATTGCAACTTCTTTTATGTTTACATATAAATTTTTCATTCTTTATTTCAGATGGCTTATTATAACAAAGAAGACTTTGTGCGTGAGCTGTTGGATTTGTATCAATCACTGCCCTGCTTGTGGAGAATCAAATCCACAGAATATTCAGACAGAATAAAAAAACAAGCCGCCTATGCCCAACTGGTGGATCTTTTTAAAAAACACAGTGGAGGCGAGGCGGTGGATGTCAAAGTAGTAAAAAAGAAGATCCAAGGCTTGAGGACTGTATATAAGAAAGAAGCAAATAAGGTGGACAAATCAAAAAAGTCAGGGGCCGGCACTGACCAGGTATATGTTTCTCCCTTGTGGTATTTCAATCTCCTGGAATTCACAAGGGACCAGGAGCTACCACGAATGATGGAAAGCTCCTACCAAAGAAACGTAGACCTGGAAGCAGACATTGAAAACGATGACATCCCGATCGATGACAACACCTCCGCTGTTGTAGATGTAAGTACCTTATTTGCTTCACGTTACATAGTATTCAAACTTTTTATGTACATGCCATTGAGGAACACAAAATAGTAACTTATTGTTGCCATGATTTATTGTGCAGTTTGGAAATGTTATCCCTTCCAGTTCAGATAAGTACACTCCAATACAATTTTGTCACACTTTAATTAAATTTACTAACTATTAATGTATGACTTTTAATTAACATTTATTTTTCTGTTCCCGCAGAACCCTCAGACAGATATGGTGAGGCCCCAATTGAATGAGAACCCCACCACATCGAGCGAGCCTATTGTGGAGGATAATGAGGCACCTGCACCCTCTGGTGAAATGCGGCGAAGACAGTTACGCAAAAAGAAGGCCAACACCCCTGTGACATCGGCTGAATTTTATTCTTTGGCAACCCAACTGCTATCACAGCCAAAAAGCACCCCAGTCGATAGCTTTGCCGCATTTGCATCGGACAGACTCTGCAAATTGGATTCCACACAGAGGGAGCAAGCCGAAAGACTGATGTTGGAAGTCCTAAGAAAGGCAGGCCGAGGAGAACTGGATGACAATGACACGATATGCAAGAAGAACCAGTCCCATGATTCTAATACATGGATTCCTCGCCAGCCCCTGCAAAGTACACCGAACAGGATGCATCCACCACGCTTGCAGCTTGACCACCCCCCACAGTATCCCCCCCCACAGTATCCCCCCCCACAGTTTCCCCCCCCACATTATCCCAGGTATTCAAATGATTCATTTTTAAGCCAACTGTCATCTCCCACCCGGCCTGAATATGTCCACCAATATGAAGACGGCCACTAAATTTTGTTATTGTTGTTGTTTTGTTATTTGAAATTAATTTCAATTGATTGTTATATTTTCATTGTAATAATAAATTTATGTTGTTTCAATCTTGCTGCCTGCGTTACTTAATTCAGCATATGGTTGTGATGCCCTGGCAAAACACGGTAGTTACAGAGATTGTACCATACTCCACCCTCATTGGCATACCACCACACAACCCACACACTCATGTACAGCAAACAACCAGTAAAGCCTAGTCACCCCCCTCGTGGATAATGGGATTGGTGCATCTATACAGATGCCTACATGTAATATGATGTTTGTGAGTGGTGAGTTTGTGAGTGGTGATAGCTGTTAACTTGCTTTATGCAATGAGACATACCAAACAGCAGATATCAATTTCAAATTTTTTATAACACATGAATATGGATACAATAACAAAAAAAAAAAAACCTTAGTTGCTGCTGCCCTCCCCTTGTCCAGCCACATAACGGGCCAGCAGCGCCGCATGCCGCTCCACTCTGGCCATCAGCCTCCTGTGGGCCGACAAAATCCTTCTTTGGGAGGACATGATTTCGGCCAAAGTGGGTATGCCTATGGAGGGAATGGTAAAATTAATAAATCATAATTTTTATTTCTGCTTATTATTACAAAGTAGGAGATTCATGACTTACGGTTATCCCCCTCGTCCGATACAGACTCACTTATGGAGCCTGGACTAGCATCTATGATAACAAAAAACACTTTATAGTACTCAACAGCTTTTTGTTTTGTACTTTATATGGCGTTAATGTTATATTAAAAAATTACCGGGGGGCGATCCGGCCGGTGGCCCCTGTGGGTGGTACTCCTCCTCCTCCTCCTCCTCCTCCTCCTCTGGTGGCTGTAGATCCACCGGGGGCTCGGGCACATGCTCTCCCTCCTCTGCGGCCCCTTGCTCCTCTGGGGGTTCTTAAGAAAATATAAAGTTTAATGTGGTTGCGTTATGATACATATAGGACTGTGGGGGGTACATTGAAATATATGGCGGACTACGTAGCCTACCTTATACAAGGACTATGGGGGTGAATTTGAACACATTGTGGAATATGTGGTGCAGTATAATATATGGAGAACTCTGGGGTGAATGAAACTTCATGGAGAACTCTAGGAAATTCATTACAGTTCATGGAGGACTATGGGATGCATTCTAATATCTGAAGGGTTATGTGGAACCCTTTATACTATATGGAAGGCTATGTGGGGGCCAATATTGTATTTGGAGAACTAGATATGAGGGGGTACAAAAATACAAGCAGGAGATGGAATTTTTTTGTGCTGAGGGAAAAAGACCCACTACCCACAGCACCCGGCTTTGCCATGCTCTCTCTGATATGGGAAAAGCTGGGTGGTGAGGGAATGATGTTTTGCCAAGCATGGCGAAGCTGGGTGCCAAGGACAAGAGGTATATCAGAACATATGAAAACTGTGTGCTGATAGAGGGTTGTCAGTTCATGGGAAATATATATATATATATATATATATATATATATATATATATATATATATAATAAATATATATACATTAAAATATATATATTTATTATTTAAATATTATCTGTATATATTTATTTTTATAATTATATATATATATAATTAATATATTATATATTTTTATAATTATATATATATATAATTAATATATGATATATTTTTATAATTATATATAGATATATATTATGTTTTGTTTTTTTTTATTATTATATATATCTAAATATATTTTTCGAATTGTATCTATATATCTATATATATATATATATATATATATATATTTTATATGTTTTATATATATATATATAATCTATCGATCTATAAAATAGATTATATATATATAATTTTAATTAAGTAAAAGGATATATATATCCTAAATATATACATTTAAATCAATATATTTATTACTTATTATATATGTATATTTTCTTATATTTATATTTATATATAATTAATATGAATTATATATATATATTTAATTTAAAAATATATGTATAGACTTATATATATATGATATATATATATATATTATTTATATATGTATTATATATTTATATATTTATTTTTAGAATAAATATATATATATACATATATATATATATAGATAGATAGATAGATAGAGATATATATATATATATATATATATATATATATATATATATATATATATAAAAATAAATAGATATATATTTAAGAACACCATTATACGTTGCCAAGGCACACTCATCTGCGCCTACCTTGGTTTTGTAACTCTGCTTGTATGGCAGAGATCCGGGCACTGGAGCGGTACCGCAGATCCGCTAATTTTTTTCGGATCTGGGCGCAGGTGCGCTCCAAATGAAATCTCCTCCTCAACCCACGTTGGATCCTGCGCAATACCGCTTTCTTATGGAGAAGTGGATGCTCTTGCGCCTCACGGCAATCATAATCGCGAGCATCCACTTCTCTAATTAGGTACCGGACCTCCGCCTCTCCCCAAGCTGTTGCCCTCCTGCGTGCCGCCATTGTTCGCTGGTGTGTCTACGTAGCAAACGCAGTTGCGTCACCCGCGGTAACGCCTCTTCACATCTGATTCGACCGATAGCGTCACGTGAACGCTAGCTCCAATCAGATTGGGGTGGACGTTGTTGATCCTGCTCCAGCCAATGGCCGCCGTCGGCCATGGCGGGATTGTTGATTTGTGAAATATTACAATGCTATGTTTGAAGGTGAAAGTGCGACGCACTTTTAACAAATCAGAATGATCTTTGCTGCAGAAATGAGATCGCGCCATGACGCAAATGCTGTGTCAAGGGGTCGTGGTATCACACACTGCGAGCGCACATACAATTATAAGAAATCGAAAAAGAGATGTCGTTTGAAGGTTTCGGGGACGCACAAACGTCCCCGTTTAAAAACCCCAAATGAAAATATATAAGGCTTCATATTCATAATTTGGGGCCTCCGGGGGTGATGTAACGGCAGCAATGGTGGTACTGCTCCCCACAGTAGCCCTTAATAGTGAATGAATGACAAACAAATCTTGTGGAAAGTTAAAACAACTGTTTATTAAAGTAATCATTTTGCAAAAATGACATTTTATTATAAATGTGATGAACATAACAATACAAGTAACCATATATTTTAAAATTAGTATAAATTTGATGAACATAATACAAGTAACCATATATTTTTTAAAATTAAGAAGGGAAGTTTCTAAAACCAATCAATACAAGAAAATAAAACTCAGCATAATAAATGTGCTCAATACAAGTTTATCTAATGCTGCCACGTAATTGCACCAGGACCATTAAAATATTGGCAGTACTTTTCTCGACAGGCCTTCGCATCATCGGTATTTCTGCCGGGCGCCAATGGTTGAAGTCCTGCGATTGCGGGATCTTCAGAATGCCATTCGCCAAGCACCACTTCGCCATTTAAGTCATCAGAGTCTACAAAGCCTGTTGGACAGTACGTAATAGCATCTCGCCGTCGAAGAAAGTTGTGAAGGGCGCAACAGGCCAAAACAACTGCGTCTATTGATGGTAGACTCAGGTTAATTGGTGTGTGGAAAACGCGGAAGCGATTTGCCATTATCCCAAAGGCATTTTCCACAACCCTGCGTGCCCTTGATAATCTATAATTGAACCTTTGTCTTTCCGCCGTTAGACTTTTCTGTGGGAATGGTTTCATGAGATTGGGATGAAGTGGGAAGGCTTCATCGCCCACAAATACAAAGTTAAGGTTTGCGGTAGTGTCAGAGTTGGGGGGCAAATGCAGTTCACCATTTTGCAAACGTTCACCAAAGCCTGTGTGTTCTAAAACCCCACCGTCAGAAACCCGGCCATTCATGCCAACATCAACAGCAATAAATTCGTAATTGGCATTCACAAGGGCCATTAGGATGATGCTGAAATAGCCCTTATAGTTATAAAAATAGGAGCCGCTGTTCAGTGGTTGAGTGATCCGCACATGTTTCCCGTCCAAAGCACCACCACAGTTTGGGAACTGCCAAAGGTGTTCAAAATCGGTGGCAATCTTCTGCCATTCCTCCACAGTTTTGGGGAACTCAATGTAGTTACGCAGACTGTGGAAAATTGCTCTACATGTCTCCGGGATAAGAATGCTGAGCAGGGACCTTGAAATTGCAGAAGAAAAATGTAAGTCTTGCAGGGAGCGTCCGGTGGCCAGGAAACGCAGCGTGACTGCCAATCTTTCATCTGCCGGGATGGCAGCACGCATCGCTGTATTCTTGCGCTGAATAATTGGCGTAACTCTTTCGAGTAAAAGGCTAAATGATTCTTCTGACATCCGCAGAAAATTGCGGAAATCCTGAGGATTATTTTCCTGGAGCTCTCTTAGCAGTTGCATGTGGGAGTATTTGTACCTCTTCTGCAGCCACTCTCTGGTCCACATGCGGCGCTTTCGTTTGGAACGCCTCTGTTCCACTTCACGTAGCCGACCGGCCTCAAACATCAATGCAGCACCCAGCACAACACGCTGCATGTCGTTCATGTTGTCCACACTGCAAAAAAACATGTAAAGATGAGAAAAGTTGCTATAAACCAATCACATTTTTTGGGGGGTGTAAAAGAGACACTAAAATGGCCGCCCCCATAGAAGTGCACCACTTCTAACTGTGTCAGAGAAACAAATGGCGGCTGTAACTGTGTCAGAGAAACAAAATGGCGGCTGTAACTGTGTCAGAGAAACAAAATGGCGGCTGTAACTGTGTCAGAGAAACAAAATGGCGGCTGTAACTGTGTCAGAGAAACAAAATGGCGGCTGTAACTGTGTCAGAGAAACAAAATGGCGGCTGTAACTGTGTCAGAGAAACAAAATGGCGGCTGTATCAGAGAGACAAAATAACCAGCAATACTACATAAGGACACATAAAAGGACGATGGACGCACAAAAGGACATATGTGTACAGATAACAACCAACCACTTTGATGATCCGCAAAAATAATTACTATCTATAAACACAAATACTTTCCATACTATAACAAAAACATGGAACAAGTAACATAGACTTTACGAAAATGACTTACCACGTCCAGAAAATGCAGCCGTCTATGCTATCTATTAATAATCGCAGTTTCGATCCTCCCAGCGACACGCTCGGGAACGAATGAGGGATATACAAGTGCAGATGCGGCTGCAGATGCGGCTTTGATCCGAAAACCAAGCAAGCGGGAACAAAGCACGAATGAATCTGTAATACAGCGACACGCTCGGGAATGAATGAGGGAAGATGCAGCTTTGATCCGAAAACCAAGCAAGCGGGAACAAAGCACGAATGAATCTGGGTGTAGTCACCGGTTTGCTCCTAGAAGACTCAAAAGGGAACAAAGCATGAAGTGATACCCAATCAGAGCGCAATAGTGTTCTCATTGCTAACCAATCGTTGCAGAGAGGGGGCGCGGAAATGGCGACGTAACTAAACACTATTGTTCTCAGCGCCAACCAATGGGCGCAGAAGGGGCGTGGAAACGGGGACGCAACAACACGCCTTCGTGCATCTCATCTAGGTCGTCAACGAAATCGTAAATAGGGTGTCAAACATACAGATTCATGCAGCCCAGCAGGACTCCAACGAGCCAAAAATGGCCCAAGCTGTTCGGCATCGATCAGCGATTTCGCAGCAGGGGGTGAATCGTTGGTACGTGTCAAACATGACGAGATCGCAATTGAAGTCGTTCTTGCGTCACAGAAACTGTGACGTAGTAACGATCTCGTTGTACGATCTCGTTATGTGTGAAGTGGCCTTTAGAAAAGCAATATCTACAAACAGTACTTGTAACAAATATATATGGTTATAAATATATTGCACAGATTTGTATTTTATATGTTTTTTATATATAGAGGGAAAAAAAAAAAAAATCCCACTATCAATGTGTACATTTTTGTGGACACCAAAATGCCTACTTAGATATTTCTTATATGTCACATCCCTAATTAAATAGATGCTAGTGAGACTTCATGTTAGCTGTAAGCTTTGGAAAAAGAAAAAAAAAAAAAAAAAAAAGACTATACTGTCTCCATATATCCAAATATCCATATGACATAAGTTTGAGCCTAATATGATTATATCATGTGTATATTCAAAGAACTATTATTTTATATATAGGAGAACTCCATATATTGTGTTGCCGATTTAAATAATGCATGAAAATCACAATGCTTTCATATGGAATTTCCTATATACATACACAAAATGTACCATTAAGTGAATTTTGATAGAATTTTTGGCGTGATTATCATTTTAAATTGTAAACGATATCTCTGGAAAGGTGTAGAAGAGAACATATCAAAAATCACCTATACTGCAAAATTAAATCCCTGCGGATATTTAAACCTCCAGGCTGTCTGGAGCCTAGTATAAACATCCAATAAGACTCTCTTCCCAAAAGCAAACTTCTGTAGTCTCCTCCTCTGGTGGGTCTTTTGACTTTCTCAATGGCATTGAACTTAAAGGATTTATTATCACCCCCCGTGTACCTCCATAAAGTGACGCGAAGCTGCAGAAATGCCCACCTTGGGTGCACCTGTGGCATCTGAGAGGTGCCTTCTAATCCTTTTTTTTAATGCACCTACAGTGCAACCCACATACTGTTTAGAGCAATCCGTGCAAGTGATTAGGTAGACCACACCAGAGGAGTTACAATTAAGGAACTGCTTGATTCGATATGTTTTGCCATCTACTGTAGAAACAAAATTCCTGCATTTATTCACAAATGCGGAGCACAAGCATATGTTGTGTCCACATTTGTAGAATCCATTAATGCTGAGCCAGGTCTCTGATGGCATGTCTGCTGAAACTTGAAATAGACTAGGGGAAACCATACTACTTATTGTTGGAGCTTTTTTGGGGATAAAATTAATTTTATTATTTTCCAAAACAGTTTTGACCACTGTATCCGTATATAACATTGGCAAAAATCTTTTGATCACGTTAACAACTTCATAATAGTCTTGGCTAAAATTTGTTACAAAATTAATTCCTCCCAAATCATTTACATTAGTTCCTCTTGGATTTTTATCTAAAATTAGAGAATTCCTTTCTAATTTTTTCACCTCCTCCATTCCCGTTCTTAATAGCTCCAATGGGTATCCTCTGCTGGCTAAACTGTCTTTCTTTTTGGCCAGTTCTACATCTAGTACCGTTTCGTCCGAGCAGTTTCTTTTAATCCTGATGTATTCGCCTTTGGGTATATTGTGTGTTACATGCTTAGGATGGCATGAATCATATCTCAGTATGGTATTGCGATCTGTATCTTTATTAAACGGGATGATTGTAACATCAGACAACTCACTGCTGGCATTGAGTGTAAGGTCCAAAAAATTAATCGATGTAAAACTGTAATTGCATGTAAATTTTAAGCCAAGATCATTGCTATTCAAATAATGTTGGAATTTTTCTACAGTATCTATTGGGCCCTCCCACACCAGCAGCAAGTCATCTATGTAACGCCCATACCGGATGATGTTATTTGCAAATGGATTAATATCACTGAAGATAAACAGTTCCTCCCATAGGCCCATGGCCAGATTTGCCAGGGAAGGGGAAAATTTTCCCCCCATGCTTACGCCTTTGCGTTGAATGTAAAATTTGTTGTTAAATAAAAAATGATTTTTAATGAGTAAGTATCTAGTTGCATCTAGGAGAAATTCCTGTTCTTCTCGTGAATATCCACTATATTTACTTAGAAAATGCTTTAAAGAGACCATGGCCACATCATAAGAAATAGAGGGGTATAACGCAATTACATCCGCTGTAAGCCACAAAAATATTTTACTCCATCTAAAGCCATTGAAAGCTCTGAGCACAGATTTTGTATCTTTAATGTAGCCAGGAAGGGATTTGACCAATGGTTGCAATTTGAAATCTACCCATGATCCAATTCTTTCATTTAAAGACCCAATACTGGCCACTATGGGCCTGAATTTAGGGGGAAAACCCCCCTTGTGGATCTTTGGTAGGGAATGAAAAATGGGGACTACCAGATTTTCTATGTATAGATAATCGAAAATTTTTTGTGTAATCACCCCCATACTAAGACCGTCCCTCAATAATTGAAAGAGATCTCTTTGAAATTTCGAAGTAGGGTCTCCCTCCAAAGTACCATAAGTTATTGAGTCATTGAGTAGTTCCAAATTGCATTTAATGTATAATTCAGCATCCAAAATTATAATGGCTCCTCCCTTATCCGCTTTCCTGATTACTATACTTCTGTCATTTCTCAATTCATTCAAGGCTTTATATTCCGTCATGGTTGTACCAGTTCCCCCTCCACCACATCCTGGAACCTGTCCAGGATTTGTGGTCGGGATTGTAGTGGGTAAAAATCTACATTAGATGTTTTAAAGCCCTCATTTAGACTGACATTATGAAAACCACCTTCCGCCTCACATAGTCTCAGTGAATGAATACCACACAATTCTTTGAAAGTAGGCACATCACAAATATTATCACCACATCTTAATGGAATAGAAACTCCCACATCTTTTTCCTGATCGTGTAAAAAATGGCACTTTAAGGTGATATTTCTGGTGAATTTATTGATATCCATCAAAGTGGAGAAAAGGTTAAATCTGGTGGAGGGAGAAAAACCCATGCCTTTGGCCAATACATTCAGATGTTTGTCCTCAAAAATCCTGGCAGTGAGGTTCCATACTGGTTTGAGATCTAAGTCCCTTTCCTTCCCCTTGCTGGATTTCTTCTAAGGCTATGTGCCCACGCTGCGGATTTCGCGCGGATTTTGCGCGGATTTTGCCGCGGATTTGCCGCGGATTTCCCGAAAATCTGCAGCAGGATCACTTCCAAGCCATTTCAATGGCATTTTGGAAATGCTGTGTCCATGCTGCGGATTTTTCCGCTGCAGATTTGCCGCGGATTTTGATCCGGAAAAATCTGCAGCATGTCAATTGTTTGGTGCAGATTTGGTCCGGATTTTTGGTTTTGAATGGGGGAAAAAAAAAAAATGAAATCCGCATCAAAATCCGCGGCAAATCCGCGGTAAATCCGCGGTAAATTCGCGGCAAATCCGCGGGTGCGGATTTGCCGCGAAAGTCGCGGATTTTCAGGCAGAAAAATCCGCAGGGACATTCTACCGTGGACACATAGCCTTAGAGTGATGTTTTCGCCCAGCTCTCCTGGTCCGTTTTTTGATTGTTTGTTTCCCGTATCACTATGGGAAGTAGATGTACCCTCTGTGGAATCACCAGTTCCTGTTGAGGAGATAGACCCCCTAGAAGTATCAGGGTATGAAAAACTCACTTTCCTGGAGTCACCATGGTAGTTTTTTTTATTTTTTTGAAAAGATTTTTTCATGTTAATTCTGTTTGGCTTCCAAGAATATACCTTGTCTTGTTCAAAATCCATGGAGTCTCTGTCCCACTTTTTCTTTTTGATATCAACAATTTTGTTCTCGAGACTTTCTATTTGTTCTTTCATTTTAGAAAGCATTGCTTCAAAGTTATCCGGTTTATTCATATTATCAATTTTCTCATATAGCGTTTTAATATCTTTTTCAGTCTCTGTAATTTCTATACATTCATATTTAATTATGCATTCCATAAGATTTAAAGAACATTTTGACAAAATACTATTCCATTCCCTCTGAAATTCATTGGGATATGGGTATGTACACACTTTGTTGATTCTTAACCCTCTAGGGATTTTCTCTTCTGCCACATAGTGTTTCAAAAATTCTGCATCTAGCCACAATCTGGTTTCTTTGATTTTCTTATTTTGTAGTTCTCTGAATGTCGATTTAAACTCTTGTTCCCAATCCCCTGTGTGCAGGGCTGTCTGACCACCTGTAGTGAATACATTGTCTACTAATTTTTTCCTCTGTGCAGTTTCATTTGGATTTAAAGTAGACATTTCGTGCAGCAAAGGAATGTGATAAGCTTGATAGCAGAAAGGAGATAATTCACTATGGGGAGCACAGAATAGGCCCAAACAGCAGTAATGAATGACAAAGGAATTCAGCTCACCCACTCCAAGTCTCCAGGCCCTCTCTCTGCAGCACGGACAATCGGCTGGGCAGCTGCAAGCATGTGAGATGAAGTCCAGCGCAGGAAAGAAGGCACTCTTCTATATAAATTTCCATATGGTTTATTCCATGTGCACACATATAGAGGTAGGTACAGACAGCCCCTGGGCAGGGGAAGAATGACTAGCGACGCGTTTCGACCGTATTACACGGTCTTAGTCATGTAATTGACTAATCTAAGTGCAGAGTTTAAAAAGACATTCATTCACATTATAATGAACACACATGTGGAGTGACCGATGATGCAGCTCCTGTTGTTAACTCTTTCTTGCCTTCATTAAACTTCACAATCTAATTCATTCAAGGCTTGAGTTGATAGAGATCTATAAGGCTATGTTCGCACGTTGCGTTTTTTCCCGCGTTTCTGCAGCGTTTTTAGCTGCAGTGTTTTTGTGCCAAAACGCATGCGTTTTTGTTTTCCAGCAAAGTCTATGGGAAAAGCTGAAATCCTGTCTGCACTTTGCTTTTTTTTCTGCAGCGTTTAATTTGCATATTTGTGGTCAAAAACCATGCTGAAAAAGAAGCAGCATGTCAGTTGTTTTTGCCATTTCTGCAGCGTTTCCTTAACATTGGAGTCAATGAGAAATGGCAAAAAGCAACCAAAATCACAATTCCTGCGTTTTTCATGCTTTTTACCTGCTTTTCCACTGCGTTTTTGGCTCCAAAAACGCATGCTTTTCTGGACATAATTTAATGGGTTCTAATGTTCCTTTACACACACACAATAACCGAAAATTTGAATGTTAAAAAATAATAAACTTTAGCTATTTTTCTGTTAAAATGTGCATAACCACTATTATTACATTAAAATTGATAATTTCCCATATAATTTTATTAAAAGTTAATTTTATACTTTTTTTCTCTTTTTTCATTCTTTTTGACTAATTCAACTTTATTTCTCAGTGTCTTGATCTCAAAAACGCATCTGCAGAAACGCAGGTGAAAACGCAGGTAAAAAGCGCTAAAAACGCACTAAAAACGCGGTAAAAACGCATGCGTTTTTAGCGCTAAAAAATGGTCAAAAGCCATTTGGTCAAAAACCAAGGGAAGGAAAACGTGCAGAATAAACTGCAGGTACTCCGACGCAACGTGCGCACATAGCCTAAGAGCTAGAAACACTGTGTTAGAAAAGCAATATCTACAAACAGTACTTGTAACAAATATATATGGTTATAAATATATTGCACAGATTTGTATTTTATATGTTTTTTATATATAGAGGGGAAAAAAAAAATAAAAAAAAAAAATACCACTATCAATGTGTACATTTTTGTGGACACCAAAATGCCTACTTAGATATTTCTTATATGTCACATCTCTAATTAAATAGATGCTAGTGAGACTTCATGTTAGCTGTAAGCTTTGGAAAAATAAAAAAAAAAATAAAAAAAATACCACTATCAATGTGTACATTTTTGTGGACACCAAAATGCCTACTTAGATATTTCTTGTATGTCACATCTCTAATTAAATACAATAAGTAGTATGGTTTCCCCTAGTCTATTTCAAGTTTCAGCAGACATGCCATCAGAGACCTGGCTCAGCATTAATGGATTCTACAAATGTGGACACAACATATGCTTGTGCTGCGCATTTGTGAATAAATGCAGGAATTTTGTTTCTACAGTAGATGGCAAAACATATCGAATCAAGCAGTTCCTTAATTGTAACTCCTCTGGTGTGGTCTACCTAATCACTTGCACGGATTGCTCTAAACAGTATGTGGGTTGCACTGTAGGTGCATTAAAAAAAAGGATTAGAAGGCACCTCTCAGATGCCACAGGTGCACCCAAGGTGGGCATTTCTGCAGCTTCGCGTCACTTTATGGAGGTACAAGGGGGTGATAATAAATCCTTTAAGTTCAATGCCATTGAGAAAGTCAAAAGACCCACCAGAGGAGGAGACTACAGAAGTTTGCTTTTGGGAAGAGAGTCTTATTGGATGTTTATACTAGGCTCCAGACAGCCTGGAGGTTTAAATATCCGCAGGGATTTAATTTTGCAGTATAGGTGATTTTTGATATGTTCTCTTCTACACCTTTCCAGAGATATCGTTTACAATTTAAAATGATAATCACGCCAAAAATTCTATCAAAATTCACTTAATGGTACATTTTGTGTATGTATATAGGAAATTCCATATGAAAGCATTGTGATTTTCATGCATTATTTAAATCGGCAACACAATATATGGAGTTCTCCTATATATAAAATAATAGTTCTTTGAATATACACATGATATAATCATATTAGGCTCAAACTTATGTCATATGGATATTTGGATATATGGAGACAGTATAGTCTTTTTTTTTTTTTTTTTTTTCTTTTTCCAAAGCTTACAGCTAACATGAAGTCTCACTAGCATCTATTTAATTAGGGATGTGACATATAAGAAATATCTAAGTAGGCATTTTGGTGTCCACAAAAATGTACACATTGATAGTGGTATTTTTTTTTTTTTTTCCCTCTATATATAAAAAACATATAAAATACAAATCTGTGCAATATATTTATAACCATATATATTTGTTACAAGTACTGTTTGTAGATATTGCTTTTCTAACACAGTGCTTCTAGCTCTTATAGATCTCTATCAACTCAAGCCTTGAATGAATTAGATTGTGAAGTTTAATGAAGGCAAGAAAGAGTTAACAACAGGAGCTGCATCATCGGTCACTCCACATGTGTGTTCATTATAATGTGAATGAATGTCTTTTTAAACTCTGCACTTAGATTAGTCAGTTACATGACTAAGACCGTGTAATACGGTCGAAACGCGTCGCTAGTCATTCTTCCCCTGCCCAGGGGCTGTCTGTACCTACCTCTACATTTGTGCACATGGAATAAACCATATGGAAATTTATATTGAAGAGTGCCTTCTTTCCTGCGCTGGACTTCATCTCACATGCTTAGGAAGGAGGTGGGTCGCCGGCCAGAGCGACGTTGCAGGGCAGGTAAGTGCGTGTGAAACTGCTGTAGCGATAATGTTCGCTCCGGCAGCTATCACAAGATATCGCATGTGCGACGGGGGCGGGGACTATCGCGCTCGGCATCGCTAGCATCAACTTGCGATGTCGCAGCGTGCAAAGTACCCCAAAGAGACAGCCATAATTCATGATTGCTTAGATCCAGGGACATAAGTAACAAAATAAAGCTAAGCAAACAGATGGCTCCACTGAGCATGTCTGGTGTTTAAAGGGGTTGTCCTACAAACAAAGTTCATTTTAATCAATAAATCTTGGAATAATAATAATTTCCACAATTGGATGTGTTTAAAAAAATGTTTATGTGCTGAGACAATATATGTGCCCCTGCTATGTGCTGTGTAATGGCCATGTCTGACCATACAGGGACATGGTCTGATCATACCACAGCTCCTGGGCCGGGGAGGAAGCAAAACAGTATACAGACATTATAGCACAGGATCACAACCGATTCTTTCTGTGAGATAAAACATTTTTTAAAACAGGCAGGGAAATGTTTTACCTCACAAAAAGAATCAGTTGTGATTCCATGCTGTGCTATCTACTGTGAGGAAAGAGTTAACCTTTTTTACTGACTTAGAAAATAATAGAAATTCATTTTCTCTGGCAAGACCAAACCAGACTTATTTGCGTAATAAACTGTGAGACCAACCTCAAGGACGCAGAATGTTTTGACTTAGAGACGACTGAAAAACATCTTGTTATGGGAGTATAAGTCATTATATTAATTTCTCTTGCTGGGAATATGTAATTCACGCCTTTAATGAATATGTATGTTGCATAGTTACGCCCTAATCAACTTTGTATAACTTTGTAATGTAAACAATACCAATACACTTTCTATTCGGAGCCGCACATCTCCAGTCTTATGTGTATAACGGCGTCCGCTTGTTTTCATTGAGACGGAGTAGCAGAGGGGGGGTCACCGGTACCCTCTCTGCATTCGGACATCGCTGGCAACAGCTGTGACCGTTAGGTCAACCTAACATTATCTGGCGCCCGAAAAGCAGGGACCCGTGTTTCTAATCCCAGGACGCAGTGGATTGTCTTGCCAAGCCGAGGAGGAGTGGACCAGACGTGGGGACCAGAAACACCTGGCCAGGTAAGAGTTGAACCTTATTCTTCTCTTTATGCTCCCCACATCTGATCTCCCCTCTCCTCAACGCGCAAGAGGTACACTGTGAGTAGATACTGGGTTATTGGCGGGTTTCTACTGAACTCTGAGAGAGCCTTGCCAGCAGATGTTTTCTGTGCCTTGTTTGGTTGTTTGTTTGTTTGTTTCTCTGTGTTTCTCTGCCTCTCCGTGTGTCGTGTGTCTGCTCTCCTGCGCTTTGCTTCTGTGCTGTTGTCTTTGCTGGTTGTTATAGATCCCATACATCAGTGAGTGTTGAAAGGGAATAGTGTACCTGCTCTGTCCAATGGATGTGATATTCACTGCCCTAGTGTTAGTGGGAATAGCCCTGTTTGCCATTGCTATCGGATATAGAGTGTATCTCTGTTACAAGAAGGGTAACCCAGCGCCATTCAACATTCTCAGCCCCCTCTGAAGTTAGGACACCACCTTTCAGTAGGAATACACATCAAGAATCAGTCTTTGGGTACTTCCAGGAAAGGTGGTTCTAGACCTCACCTTAGGTAGGAATACAAAAGGAGTTAGTCTCTGAGTATCTCCAGGATAGGTAGGTTTAGTCCAAAGGACGTTCAAGGGTTTAAAAGCTGAAGAAGATAGAAGAAGAATGGGGCAAGGAATATCAAAGGACAGAAGAGCTGGATGCACCCTGCAACATCTCATTACGTGTTATCATGGCAAAAGAACAGCCAGTCAGTCCAAGGAAGTTTTTAAGACATTTGGATTGAAGGGGAAGGATCAATTGGACCCCAACAAATGGGACACAATAATAGCTACTAGAGCAGGAGTGATAGCAGATAAATCATGGACTGAACTAGTCAGAACTCTTTCTGACATGGCAAAAACAGCCCACGATCAATGTTGGATATATCATGAAGAATCAGACACATGGGAAGAAGCTGGGAAGAAGGCTAATAAGGATCAACAGCAGCCTCCTCTGTACCTGTCAGCTACTCCTGGAACAGCTTCAAAAATAGCAGGATCCCCGGAATGGACCTGCATAAACTGTGGCCAACAAAATCCGGACTGGAGTGAAAAATGCCTAGCCTGTGGAGCCCCACAGCACAAGCTACAAGCCACAGCACCAGTGCCTCTTTATCCCGTAGTGGAAAGAAGAGTCCTGATAAGACCACCTGTTAATCCACAAAACCTAGATGCTCCCAGAGATGCAGTTCCCCGTACGTATGAAGACTACGTACCCTGGACTCCAGCCCAGCAGATGGCTTTCCTGCAAAATGCTCCAGACCCGACTAGAAACCCAGTCAGTTTTTCACGTTACCTGAACCAAATACAGGTCTCCTACAGAAGCACTTGGTTGGACATGGAAGGTTTGTGTAGAGTTAAAATGTCTCCCGAACTGTATGCCAAACTCACTGCCCACCTGACAGGACATGTTCCGGACAATACCCCGTAATGTGGAATCGGGCCAAGATTTCATGATAAGACTCAATCTCTTCTACGTCCAGGAGCAAAGAACTAAGGGCACAATGGGACCAGTGCATCAAGGTCCTGTGGAGAATGTCAGCTCATTTTACTACAGATTGATGCAGTCATTCGCAGATGAAGGGCTGGACTTACAAGCGGGTGCAATACGTCGCCTGATGGTAAGATCCTTCATGGATGGAATACATGCACCTCTGGCAGAAATATTGAAAGCGTGCTGCCCAGAATGGAGAAACATGGAAGACATAGATCTTCTAGTCAACAAAGCAAGTGGCTTAGAAACCGACGCAAAGGATAAAAGGAGCAACAAGAAAGTTGTCATAGCAGCAGTGGATGGTCAGCCAGAAGGTACAAGAAGGAAGGCACCGACCTGCTACTATTGTGGGAGTCAGAGGACATGTGATCAGAGACTGTAGAAAGAAGAAGAGGGACACTCAAAACCAACCCGAGAGTCAGGAGGAGAAGACTGCCTGACTTGCGGCAGCACGGGATAGGGATGCCAGAGGTCCATTTATACACGTCCCCCTTCACATTGGCAACAAGGAAATAAGAGCTTTGGTGGACTCAGGAGCCTCACGCTCCTGAACCCCAGGAACCTAGTGCCTGAAGGATCCATCTCATCTGAAGCTACTGTAGTAACCGGATTTGATGGACAAGCCCAGATAATCCCAATAACACATCCACTGAAGGTGAAACTGGGACCACACATGTTTGTGTCTAAATTCTTAGTGTCCCCCCTGGGTGGAGATGCCCTAGTGGGAGCAGATCTACTATCAAGACTACAAGCTCAGATTGTCTACAGTGAAGATGGATCTGCTATCCTGCAAATTCCAGAAGATATCCCAGAAGAAGTCCTGTGCACTCTCCAGATGATAGAAGATCAACCAGAATCTGATGTTACACGTGAAGTAAACACGGATCCAATACTTCTACAAGTTCCTGCAAAACTCTGGTCCACATCAAAAACTGACCTCGGCACACTACCCGTGCCCACAGTAAAAGTTTCAGTCAAGCCTGGAATTACACCACCGCAGCTGAGACAATCCCCCCTCCCGCTACCTCTCGCAGTACATCTACCAGTACGTGGATGACTTACTACTGTGCTACCCTAGTGAAGAGGAATGCTTGCCTTTCTGGCAGAAGTAGGATGCAAAGCGAGCAGAGATAAATGCAGACGGTGGATTCCCAATGCGTCACTACTCATGCAACCGCTGTATGATTGCACAAAGAATGTTCCTTTCTCCCTTACAGAAGAAGCTCGACAAAACTTTCAAAAGCTCAAGGAACTAGTGATTGATGCACCTGCTCTGGCACTACCAAACTATGATCTCACCTTTAATCTGTTCGTAGCAGAGCTTCAAGGATTTGCCGTAGGAGTACTCACCCAGAAGACGGACAAACATCACATAATCGGGTACTACTCCTCTCAACTTGACAACGTCGCAAAAGCAGCACCAACCTGTGTCCATGCCGTTACAGCAGTTTCAAACATACTGCAGAAAGCATCTGAAATCTCACTCGATTTCCCGACTACCATCCTTACCAGCCATGACATTTATGCTGTTCTCAATCAAGTGCACTTGAAACACCTCTCCATGGCAAGACAAGTCAGACTCCAGTGCACGCTGTTGCTACCCCCAAACATCTCATTTGCTCGAGTTACAAGTCTAAACCTTGTTGATCTGCTGATCTTTACAAGTTTAGAGGGGGGGACAGAAGAGAGGACAGAAGAGAGGACAGATGAGAGTGACAAACGTATCAGCGCACCATTTGATCATGATTGTCAGGAACTCATTGAACATGAGGCAAAGCCCCTGCACAATATACAGGCAACACCACTTACAAATCCAGACTTTGAACTTTTTGTGGATGGTAGCAGATACGCTGATGAAGCAGGCAAGTTCCACACCGGATTTGCAGTAGTGACTCTATATGCAGTCCTAGCCAAACAACCGCTACCTCCACGCATATCTGCTCAAGAAGCAGAACTTCTTGCCCTCATCTGGGCAATTGAGTTTCTGGAAGAACGAACAGCGAACATCTACACGGACTCAGCCTATGCACACGGCATTGTGCACGATTTTGGCACTATCTGGCAGACTAGAGGATTCCTCACAGCAACAGGAAATCCTATCAGCCATGGAGCCTCAGTGAAGAAACTAATGGAAGTAGCCTTGATACCAAAACAGCTAGCAATCATAAAGGTTGCTGCCCACACCAAGGCTCAAACACCCGAGGCAAGGGGAAATCGCTTGGCCGATCAAACAGCAAAACAAGCCGCCTTACTCCCTTTGAAGGAGACGGAAACAGTGTCAACGACGGAGGAAGAAATGCAGAACCTCTTTGAGACACAAGAAAACGCCTCTGAGGAAGAAAAGGCCGGATGGCGGGCCTAGGGGGCAGAAAAGGTGGAGGGGATTTGGCGCCTAAACGGACTTCCCGTCCTGCCACGCAGTTGGTTCCCTGCCATTTTCCAAGTACTCCACTACCCCACACACGGTAGCACAAACTCAATCATGAACCAGATGCAACCATATTGGATAGCCCCCGGCTTCAGACAATACGCCTCCCAGAGAATAAAAGCTTGTCACATCTGTCAACAAAACAATCAAGGCCAGCTAACTAAAACCCCGCAAAGACACATGCCAAAGACGTTTGCCCCATTTCAAAGAGTACAAATAGACTATATACAGTTGCCAAAACATGGCATCTACGAATTTGTACTTGTCTGTGTAGATCTCTTCTCAGGATGGCCAGAGGCCTATCCTGTAAGCTCAGCCACGGCCCGAATTACAGTAAAAAAAAATTGGCCTGTGAGCTGGTGCCTCGGTTTGGACTCCCTGAAGTCATAGAGTCAGACCGAGGTACTCATTTCACTGGACAAGTTTTCCAGAACACCTGTGCCCTGTTAGGCATTCAGTCAGCCTTACACACGCCTTACCACCCACAGTCATCAGGGAAAGTGGAAAGGTTAAATGGAACTCTAAAGCTCAAACTAGCCAAGGCAGTGGAGGAGACTGGTGGACCATGGACAGAATGTCTCCCCATAGCTCTTTACTCTATAAGGACTACCCCGCAGGGAAAGCACAGGCTCTCACCCTTTCAAATACTCTTTGGTAGTGCACCCAGATTAGGATGCTACTTCCCGCAGGAGTTACACCTGCAATGTGATAGCCTAACGTCTTATGTTGTTTCCCTGCAGAAGAGACTAACTGAAACCCACCAAAGGGTCTACTCTTCTCTACCTGATCCTGATGCCGTTCCAGGAACCCACTCTCTAAAGCCTGGTGACCGGGTTTACCTACAGAAGCACGTGAGAAAGACCCTTGAGCCACGATTCGAAGGGCCTTTGACTGTCCAGCTGACCACTCCAACCTCCGTCAAACTTGAGGGGAGATCGACATGGGTCCATGCCAGCCACTGCAAGAAGGCCTAATACTGCTGATAAGTATTTCTATGTGTACTCCCTTTTTGGGGCCTTCTACACCACGGCAGAATTCATTTGAGACCCATCATGAAGTGTTAGCTGAAAAACTTGAGATCACAGACTGCTGGATATGTACACACGCACCTGTGACAGCCTCTTCCATGCGATACTTAGCCATACCAGTCCCAATAAACAAAGTGTTTCACTGGGGAGGCTGTTACAACAGACTATCAGTGTTCCAAGTGTTACTCTGTTTACTAGTTGCTTATGTAGTGTTCAAGTTGCTAATGGCTTTGTTTTCCCGCTGCTTGAAGCAATGTAGATACAATGATTATTCAGCACCCGTATGAAATCACTAATATGCCTTTTTCTCTTCTCTACTCTTTCCTCTAGAAATCACCTTGGCGTATCATGATGAGACTCCTATCGAGAGGCATGCAGGCAGTCCTGGGTGACGGATGTGAGACGACACTCCCTGAGCAAACCCGCGGCTCAGAAAGTATCTGGAGGCTAGCCTGCTCTCTCTATAGTCCAAAGCTTCTCGATGGCCCCCTGTCCATCAATCACGCCAATAGGGGGGATTGTGAGGAAAGAGTTAACCTTTTTCACTGACTTAGAAAATAATAGAAATTCATTCTCCCTGGCAAGACCGAACCAGACTTATTTGCGTAATAAACTGTGAGACCAACCTCAAGGACGCAGAATGTTTTGACTTAGAAACGACTGAAAAACATTCTTGTTATGGAAAAAGAAACGTCATAGACTGTTATGGGAGTATAAGTCATTATATTAATTTCTCTTGCTGGGAATATGCAATCCACGCCTTAATGAATGTAGATTAATGAATATGTATGTTGCATAGTTACGCCCTAATCAACTTTGTATAACTTTGAAATGTAAACAATACCAATACACTTTCTATTGGGAGCCGCACATCTCCAGTCTTATGTGTATAACGGCGTCCGCTTGTTTTCATTTGAGACGGAGTAGCAGAGGGGGGGTCACCGGTACCCTCTCTGCATTCGGACATCGCTGGCAACAGCTGTGACTGTTAGGTCAACCTAACAGGGCCAAGACTTCATGATAAGACTCAATCTCTTCTGCGCCCAGGAGCAAAGAACTAAGGGCACAATGGGACCAGTGCATCAAGGTCCTGTGGAGAATGTCCGCTCATTTTACTACAGATTGATGCAGTCATTCGCAGATGAAGGGCTGGACTTACAAGCGGGTGCAATACGTCGCCTGATGGTAAGATCCTTCATGGATGGAATACATGCACCTCTGGCAGAAAGATTGAAAGCGTGCTGCCCAGAATGGAGAAACATGGAAGACATAGATCTTCTAGTCAACAAAGCAAGTGGCTTAGAAACCAACGTAAAGGATAAAAGGAGCAACAAGAAAGTTGTCATAGCAACAGTGGACGGTCAGCCAGAAGGTACAAGAAGGAAGGCACCGACCTGCTACTATTGTGGGAGTCAGAGGACATGTGATCAGAGACTGTAGAAAGAAGAAGAGGGACACTCAAAACCAACCCGAGAGTCAGGAGGAGAAGACTGCCTGACTTGCGGCAGCACGGGATAGGGATGCCAGAGGTCCATTTATACACGTCCCCCTTCACATTGGCAACAAGGAAATAAGAGCTTTGGTGGACTCAGGAGCCTCACGCTCCGTACTCCCCAGGAACCTGGTGCCTGAAGGATCCATCTCATCTGAAGCTACTGTAGTATCCAGATTTGATGGACAAGCCCAGATAATCCCAATAACACATCCACTGAAGGTGAAACTGGGACCACACATGTTCGTGTCTAAATTCTTAGTGTCCCCCCTGGGTGGAGATGCCCTAGTGGGAGCAGATCTACTATCAAGACTACAAGCTCAGATTGTCTACAATGAAGATGGATCTGCTATCCTGCAAATTCCAGAAGATATCCCAGAAGAAGTCCTGTGCACTCTCCAGATGATAGAAGATCAACCAGAATCTGATGTTACACGTGAAGTAAACACGGATCCAATATTTCTACAAGTTCCTGCAAAACTCTGGTCCACATCCAAAACTGACCTTGGCACACTACCCGTGCCCACAGTAAATGTTTCAGTCAAGCCTGGAATTACGCCACCGCAGCTGAGACAATCCCTCCTCCCGCTACCTCTCGCAGTACATCTACCAGTACGTGGATGACTTACTACTGTGCTACCCTAGTGAAGAGGAATGCTTGCCTTTCTGGCAGAAGTAGGATGCAAAGCAAGCAGAGATAAATGCAGACGGTGGATTCCCAATGCGTCACTACTCATGCAACCGCTGTATGATTGCACAAAGAATGTTCCTTTCTCCCTTACAGAAGAAGCTCGACAAAACTTTCAAAAGCTCAAGGAACTAGTGATTGATGCACCTGCTCTGGCACTACCAAACTATGATCTCACCTTTAATCTGTTCGTAGCAGAGCTTCAAGGATTTGCCGTAGGAGTACTCACCCAGAAGACGGACAAACATCACATATTCGGGTACTACTCCTCTCAACTTGACAACGTCACAAAAGCAGCACCAACCTGTGTCCATGCTGTTACAGCAGTTTCAAACATACTGCAGAAAGCATCTGAAATCTCACTCGATTTCCCGACTACCATCCTTACCAGCCATGACATTTATGCTGTTCTCAATCAAGTGAAGCTGAAACACCTCTCCATGGCAAGACAAGTCAGACTCCAGTGCACGCTGTTGCTACCCCCAAACATCTCATTTGCTCGAGTTACAAGTCTAAACCTTGCTGATCTGCTGATCTTTACAAGTTTAGAAGGGGGGACAGAAGAGAGGACAGATGAGAGTGACAAACGTATCAGCGCACCATTTGATCATGATTGTCAGGAACTCATTGAACATGAGGCAAAGCCCCTGCACAATATACAGGCAACACCACTTACAAATCCAGACTTTGAACTTTTTGTGGATGGTAGCAGATACGCTGATGAAGCAGGCAAGTTCCACATCGGATTTGCAGTAGTGACTCTATATGCAGTCTTAGCCAAACAACCGCTACCTCCACGCATATCTGCTCAAGAAGCAGAACTTCTTGCCCTCATCTGGGCAATTGAGTTTCTGGAAGAACGAACAGCGAACATCTACACGGACTCAGCCTATGCACATGGCATTGTGCACGATTTTGGCACTATCTGGCAGACTAGAGGATTCCTCACAGCAACAGGAAATCCTATCAGGCATGGAGCCTCAGTGAAGAAACTAATGGAAGTAGCCTTGATACCAAAACAGCTAGCAATCATAAAGGTTGCTGCCCACACCAAGGCTCAAACACCCGAGGCAAGGGGAAATCGCTTGGCCGATCAAACAGCAAAACAAGCCGCCTTACTCCCTTTGAAGGAGACGGAAACAGTGTCAACGACGGAGGAAGAAATGCAGAACCTCTTTGAGACACAAGAAAACGCCTCTGAGGAAGAAAAGGCCGGATGGCGGGCCTAGGGGGCAGAAAAGGTGGAGGGGATTTGGCGCCTAAACGGACTTCCCGTCCTGCCACGCAGTTGGTTCCCTGCCATTTTCCAAGTACTCCACTACCCCACACACGGTAGCACAAACTCAATCATGAACCAGATGCAACCATATTGGATAGCCCCCGGCTTCAGACAATACGCCTCCCAGAGAATAAAAGCTTGTCACATCTGTCAACAAAACAATCAAGGCCAGCTAACTAAAACCCCGCAAAGACACATGCCAAAGACGTTTGCCCCATTTCAAAGAGTACAAATAGACTATATACAGTTGCCAAAACATGGCATCTACGAATTTGTACTTGTCTGTGTAGATCTCTTCTCAGGATGGCCAGAGGCCTATCCTGTAAGCTCAGCCACGGCCCGAATTACAGTAAAAAAAAATTGGCCTGTGAGCTGGTGCCTCGGTTTGGACTCACTGAAGTCATAGAGTCAGACCGAGGTACTCATTTCACTGGACAAGTTTTCCAGAACACCTGTGCCCTGTTAGGCATTCAGTCAGCCTTACACACGCCTTACCACCCACAGTCATCAGGGAAAGTGGAAAGGTTAAATGGAACTCTAAAGCTCAAACTAGCCAAGGCAGTGGACGAGACTGGTGGACCATGGACAGAATGTCTCCCCATAGCTCTTTACTCTATAAGGACTACCCCGCAGGGAAAGCACAGGCTCTCACCCTTTCAAATACTCTTTGGTAGTGCACCCAGATTAGGATGCTACTTCCCGCAGGAGTTACACCTGCAATGTGATAGCCTAACGTCTTATGTTGTTTCCCTGCAGAAGAGACTAACTGAAACCCACCAAAGGGTCTACTCTTCTCTACCTGATCCTGATGCCGTTCCAGGAACCCACTCTCTAAAGCCTGGTGACCGGGTTTACCTACAGAAGCACGTGAGAAAGACCCTTGAGCCACGATTCGAAGGGCCTTTGACTGTCCAGCTGACCACTCCAACCTCCGTCAAACTTGAGGGGAGATCGACATGGGTCCATGCCAGCCACTGCAAGAAGGCCTAATACTGCTGATAAGTATTTCTATGTGTACTCCCTTTTTGGGGCCTTCTACACCACGGCAGAATTCATTTGAGACCCATCATGAAGTGTTAGCTGAAAAACTTGAGATCACAGACTGCTGGATATGTACACACGCACTTGTGACAGCCTCTTCCATGCCATACTTAGCCATACCAGTCCCAATAAACAAAGTGTTTCAATGGAGAGGCTGTTACAACAGACTATCAGTGTTCCAAGTGTTACTCTGTTTACTAGTTGCTTATGTAGTGTTCAAGTTGCTAATGGCTTTGTTTTCCCGCTGCTTGAAGCAATGTAGATACAATGATTATTCAGCACCCGTATGAAATCACTAATATGCCTTTTTCTCTTCTCTACTCTTTCCTCTAGAAATCACCTTGGCGTATCATGATGAGACTCCTATCGAGAGGCGTGCAGGCAGTCCTGGGTGACGGATGTGAGACGACACTCCCTGAGCACACCCGCGGCTCAGAAAGTATCTGGAGGCTAGCCTGCTTTCTCTATAGTCCACAGCTTCTCGATGGCCCCCTGTCCATCAATCACGCCAATAGAGGGGATTGTGAGGAAAGAGTTAACCTTTTTCACTGACTTAGAAAATAATAGAAATTCATTCTCCCTGGCAAGACCGAACCAGACTTATTTGCGTAATAAACTGTGAGACCAACCTCAAGGACGCAGAATGTTTTGACTTAGAGACGACTGAAAAACATTCTTGTTATGGAAAAAGAAACGTCATAGACTGTTATGGGAGTATAAGTCATTATATTAATTTCTCTTGCTGGGAATATGCAATCCACGCCTTAATGAATGTAGATTAATGAATATGTATGTTGCATAGTTACGCCCTAATCAACTTTGTATAACTTTGAAATGTAAACAATACCAATACACTTTCTATTGGGAGCCGCACATCTCCAGTCTTATGTGTATAACGGCGTCCGCTTGTTTTCATTTGAGACGGAGTAGCAGAGGGGGGGTCACCGGTACCCTCTCTGCATTCGGACATCGCTGGCAACAGCTGTGACTGTTAGGTCAACCTAACAGGGCCAAGACTTCATGATAAGACTCAATCTCTTCTGCGCCCAGGAGCAAAGAACTAAGGACACAATGGGACCAGTGCATCAAGGTCCTGTGGAGAATGTCCGCTCATTTTACTACAGATTGATGCAGTCATTCGCAGATGAAGGGCTGGACTTACAAGCGGGTGCAATACGTCGCCTGATGGTAAGATCCTTCATGGATGGAATACATGCACCTCTGGCAGAAAGATTGAAAGCGTGCTGCCCAGAATGGAGAAACATGGAAGACATAGATCTTCTAGTCAACAAAGCAAGTGGCTTAGAAACCAACGTAAAGGATAAAAGGAGCAACAAGAAAGTTGTCATAGCAACAGTGGACGGTCAGCCAGAAGGTACAAGAAGGAAGGCACCGACCTGCTACTATTGTGGAGTCAGAGGACATGTGATCAGAGACTGTAGAAAGAAGAAGAGGGACACTCAAAACCAACCCGAGAGTCAGGAGGAGAAGACTGCCTGACTTGCGGCAGCACGGGATAGGGATGCCAGAGGTCCATTTATACACGTCCCCCTTCACATTGACAACAAGGAAATAAGAGCTTTGGTGGACTCAGGAGCCTCAAGCTCCGTACTCCCCAGGAATCTGGTGCCTGAAGGATCCATCTCATCTGAAGCTACTGTAGTATCCGGATTTGATGGACAAGCCCAGATAATCCCAATAACACATCCACTGAAGGTGAAACTGGGACCACACATGTTCGTGTCTAAATTCTTAGTGTCCCCCCTGGGTGGAGATGCCCTAGTGGGAGCAGATCTACTATCAAGACTACAAGCTCAGATTGTCTACAATGAAGATGGATCTGCTATCCTGCAAATTCCAGAAGATATCCCAGAAGAAGTCCTGTGCACTCTCCAGATGATAGAAGATCAACCAGAATCTGATGTTACACGTGAAGTAAACACGGATCCAATATTTCTACAAGTTCCTGCAAAACTCTGGTCCACATCCAAAACTGACCTTGGCACACTACCCGTGCCCACAGTAAATGTTTCAGTCAAGCCTGGAATTACGCCACCGCAGCTGAGACAATCCCTCCTCCCGCTACCTCTCGCAGTACATCTACCAGTACGTGGATGACTTACTACTGTGCTGCCCTAGTGAAGAGGAATGCTTGCCTTTCTGGCAGAAGTAGGATGCAAAGCGAGCAGAGATAAATGCAGACGGTGGATTCCCAATGCGTCACTACTCATGCAACCGCTGTATGATTGCACAAAGAATGTTCCTTTCTCCCTTACAGAAGAAGCTCGACAAAACTTTCAAAAGCTCAAGGAACTAGTGATTGATGCACCTGCTCTGGCACTACCAAACTATGATCTCACCTTTAATCTGTTCGTAGCAGAGCTTCAAGGATTTGCCGTAGGAGTACTCACCCAGAAGACGGACAAACATCACATAATCGGGTACTACTCCTCTCAACTTGACAACGTCACAAAAGCAGCACCAACCTGTGTCCATGCTGTTACAGCAGTTTCAAACATACTGCAGAAAGCATCTGAAATCTCACTCGATTTCCCGACTACCATCCTTACCAGCCATGACATTTATGCTGTTCTCAATCAAGTGAAGCTGAAACATCTCTCCATGGCAAGACAAGTCAAACTCCAGTGCACGCTGTTGCTAACCCCAAACATCTCATTTGCTCGAGTTACAAGTCTAAACCTTGCTGATCTGCTGATCTTTACAAGTTTAGAAGGGGGGACAGAAGAGAGGACAGAAGAGAGTGACAAACGTACCAGCGCACCATTTGATCATGATTGTCAGGAACTCATTGAACATGAGGCAAAGCCCCTGCACAATATACAGGCAACACCGCTTACAAATCCAGACTTTGAACTTTTTGTGGATGGTAGCAGATACGCTGATGAAGCAGGCAAGTTCCACACCGGATTTGCAGTAGTGACTCTATATGCAGTCTTAGCCAAGCAACCGCTACCTCCACGCATATCTGCTCAAGAAGCAGAACTTCTTGCTCTCATCTGGGCAATTGAGTTTCTGGAAGAACGAACAGCGAACATCTACACGGACTCAGCCTATGCACACGGCATTGTGCACGATTTTGGCACTATCTGGCAGACTAGAGGATTCCTCACAGCAACAGGAAATCCCATCAGGCATGGAGCCTCAGTGAAGAAACTAATGGAAGTAGCCTTGATACCAAAGCAGCTAGCAATAATAAAGGTTGCTGCCCACACCGAGGCTCAAACACCCGAGGCAAGGGGGAAATCGCTTGGCCGATCAAACAGCAAAACAAGCCGCCTTACTCCCTTTGAAGGAAACGGAAACAGTGTCAACGACGGAGGAAGAAATGCAGAACCTCTTTAAGACACAAGAAAACGCCTCTGAGGAAGAAAAGGCCGGATGGCGGGCCTAGGGGGCAGAAAAGGTGGAGGGGATTTGGCGCCTAAACGGACTTCCCGTCCTGCCACGCAGTTGGTTCCCTGCCATTTTGCAAGTAGTCCACTATTCCACACACAGTAGCACAAACTCAATCATGAACCAGATGCAACCATATTGGGTAGCCCCCGGATTCAGACAATACGCCTCCCAGAGAATAAAAGCTTGTCACATCTGTCAACAACACAATCCAGGCCAGCTAACTAAAACCCCGCAAAGACACATGCCAAAGACGTTTGCCCCATTTCAAAGAGTACAAATAGACTATATACAGTTGCCAAAACATGGCATCTACGAGTTTGTACTTGTCTGTGTAGACCTCTTCTCAGGATGGCCAGAGGCCTATCCTGTAAGCTCAGCCACGGCCCGAATTATAGCAAAGAAATTGGCCTGTGAGCTGGTGCCTCGGTTTGGACTCCTTGAAGTCATAGAGTCAGACCGAGGTACTCATTTCACTGGACAAGTTTTCCAGAACACCTGTGCCCTGTTAGGCATTCAGTCAGCCTTACACACGCCTTACCACCCACAGTCATCAGGGGAAGTGGAAAGGTTAAATGGAACTCTACAGCTCAAACTAGCCAAGGCAGTGGAGGAGACTGGTAGACCATGGACAGAATGTCTCCCCATAGCTCTTTACTCTATAAGGACTACCCCACAGGGAAAGCACAGGCTCTCACCCTTTGAAATACTCTTTGGTAGTGCACCCAGATTAGGATGCTACTTCCCGCAGGAGTTACACCTGCAATGTGACAGCCTAACGTCTTATGTTGTTTCCCTGCAGAAGAGACTAACTGAAACCCACCAAAGGGTCTACTCTTCTCTACCTGATCCATGCCGTTCCAGGAACCCACTCTCTAAAGCCTGGTGACCGGGTCTACCTAAAGAAGCACGTGAAAAAGACCCTTGAGCCACGATTCGAAGGGCCTTTGACTGTCCAGCTGACCACTCCAACCTCCGTCAAACTTGAGGGGAGATCAACATGGGTCCATGCCAGCCACTGCAAGAAGGCCTAATACTGCTGATAAGTATTTCTATGTGTACTCCCTTTTTGGGGCCTTCTACACCACGGCAGAATTCATTAGAGACCCATCATGAAGTGTTAGCTGAAAAACTTGAGATCACAGACTGCTGGATATGTACACACGCACCTGTGACAGCCTCTTCCATGCCATACTTAGCCATACCAGTCCCAATAAACAAAGTGTTTCAATGGAGAGGCTGTTACAACAGACTATCAGTGTTCCAAGTGTTACTCTGTTTACTAGTTGCTTATGTAGTGTTCAAGTTGCTAATGGCTTTGTTTTCCCGCTGCTTGAAGCAATGTAGATACAATGATTATTCAGCACCCGTATGAAATCACTAATATGCCTTTTTTCTCTTCTCTACTCTTTCCTCTAGAAATCACCTTGGCTTATCATGATGAGACTCCTATCGAGATGCATACAGGCAGTCCTGGGTGACGGATGTGAGACGACACTCCCTGAGCAAACCCGCGGCTCAGAAAGTATCTGGAGGCTAGCCTGCTTTCTCTATAGTCCACAGCTTCTCGATGGCCCCCTGTCCATCAATCACGCCAATAGGGGGGATTGTGAGGAAAGAGTTAACCTTTTTTACTGACTTAAAAAATAACAGAATTTCATTTTCTCTGGCAAAACCAAACCAGACTTATTTGAGTAATAAACTGTGAGACCAACCTCAAGGACGCAGAATGTTTTGACTTAGAAACGACTGAAAAACATCTTGTTATTGGAGTATAAGTCATTATATTAATTTCTCTTGCTGGGAATATGTAATTCACGCCTTTAATGAATATGTATGTTGCATAGTTACGCCCTAATCAACTTTGTATAACTTTGTAATGTAAACAATACCAATACACTTTCTATTCGGAGCTGCACATCTCCAGTCTTATGTGTATAACGGCGTCCGCTTGTTTTCATTGAGACGGAGTAGCAGAGGGGGGGGTCACCGGTACCCTCTCTGCATTCGGACATCGCTGGCAACAGCTGTGACCGTTAGGTCAACCTAACACTACCGTATATACTCTCTTTTTCTTTGCGTCCTCCCTGCCCAGGAGATGTGGTGTGATCAGACCATGTTCCTGTCAGACACGACCATT
The DNA here is from genome assembly GCF_048569485.1 of Anomaloglossus baeobatrachus. NCBI lineage: Eukaryota > Metazoa > Chordata > Amphibia > Anura > Aromobatidae > Anomaloglossus > Anomaloglossus baeobatrachus. Next base: position 32,847,438 of record NC_134363.1, on the reverse strand, counting down.
ACACAGTACACAGCAGGGACACATTTATAAGATTATCTCAGCACAGGATAATTTTTTTGTAAATACATCCAATTGTGGGAATTACTATTATTATAATTAAAATGAAGCGTTTTTTTTTTGTAAGGAAAACCCCTTTAAGCACTCAGGAACCTAAATTCCATAAAGGAAAATATAGAAATACACTAAAGTGGGAGGAGCCCACAATGGGTTAATAGCAGCTCATAGGAAACATTTATAAAAAAAAAAGGAAAAGGCATGAGCAAAATTTCTGATATTGCACAATATTTATTAAAAGTGTTCAAAGTGCACAGTGCAAAACAATAAAGAACGTAGTACATAAAGTTAGCACAAAAAGAGGATGGGAATGGTAAATTCCAGTAAATAGATGGTAATAAATAAAGCACACAAATATGGCCCATACAATAGAGGGAGGAAAAAGAAATAGTCCAATGTCCTAAATAGCCAGTGGCAGTAAAAGAAACGTGAACACTAAATTAGGAGCATGCAAAGTTGTAGATATGAAAAGACCATAAGGACATTCAAAGGTGACCCATAATTGCCATAGTTGCAGAGGTATAAGAACATGAACCCCACATCAGGGAAATGTTACTGCCGACTACTTTCCCCCTTGATGAAGTGGCCGGCGACCTGCTGAGGGCTGCGAAACGTACGTCGGGGCCTTTTCCACCCTCAAACTTCGGTAATGTTTCCCCTGATGTGGTGTTCATGTTCTTATACCACCTTACTTGAGTGTCAAGTTCTATTTTAACTTCTCTAAATGAATCTCTTATATTAGTTTAAGGCACTTAGGATACATTTGACGCACCCCAGGGCTTTTGGGGTACTCGGGCCTTAAATCACAGGGATATGTCACGGGTATGGCCGGTGCCCGGTTCCATGACCCTGGGGGTCGCTTAAAAAGGCGAATAAAGGAAAATAAAAATAAAATGTTTTTCGTGACGCCACTTGCGGTATGTGGCTATGTGGGGAAAGCAGCCGCTGCAAAGTCTCTGTCAAGACTCTGGTTTCTCTGTTTATCCTTTTTGGGCTTTTTGCCCTTTTCCAAGATGGTGTCCCTGCTTCATTCTTCTCCATGTGTTCTGTGTCCAGCCTCTAGTCCTCTGCTTGAGTATTCTGCCTGGTTTCCTACTCCTAGTGGCATCTTAAGTTACTTCATCAAATCCTGTGTGAAACTCCTGTTGCTTCTCTTCACAGGTTCTGCTTACCTGCTGCTGATGCCTAGCCCCTGCTGTGGTGCTTGCCTGACCTGCTTTGCTGTCGCGTAAGCTGGCTTACTTAATTAACTGCTCTGCATTTGTTTTCTGATCACTGTATACTGCTTTGTTGCTGCCATCATTGAATTGATGCAGTAGCAGAGCACAGGACTGTTCTTGACACTAGAAACTGCTTTGCATTTGTTTTCTAATCAGTATTTACTGCTTTGTTGTTTCCATTATTGAATTGATGCCGTAGCAGAGCACGGGACTATTCTGGACACTAGACACTGCTCTGCGTTTGTTTTCTGATCATTGCATACTGCTTTGTTGCTTATACCATTGAATTGATGCCGTAGCAGAGCACAGGACTGTTCTGGACACTAGAAACTGCTCTGCGTTTGTTTTCTGATCATTATATACTGCTTTGTTGCTTATACCATTGAATTGATGCTGTAGCAGAGCACAGGACTGTTCTGGACACTAGAAACTGCTCTGCGTTTGTTTTCTGATCATTATATACTGCTTTGTTGCTTATACCATTGAATTGATGCAGTAGCAGAGCACAGGACTGTTCTGGACACTAGAAACTGCTCTGCGTTTGTTTTCTGATCATTATATACTGCTTTGTTGCTTATACCATTGAATTGATGCTGTAGCAGAGCACAGGACTGTTCTGGACACTAGAAACTGCTCTGCGTTTGTTTTCTGATCATTATATACTGCTTTGTTGCTTCTACCATTGAATTAATGCAGTAGCAGAGCACGGGACTGTTTTGGAGACTAGACACTGCTCTGCGTTTGTTTTCTGATCATTATATACTGCTTTGTTGCTTATACCATTGAATTGATACAGTAGCAGAGCACGGGACTGTTCTGGACACTAGAAACTGCTCTGCATTTGTTTTCTGATCATTATATACATTATATACTGCTTTGTTGCTTATACCATTGAATTGATGCAGTAGCAGAGCACAGGACTGTTCTGGACACTAGAAACTGCTCTGCATTTGTTTTCTGAACATTGCATACTGCTCTGCATTTCGCTTTGGACTTTCAGAGACTTCTTTATGGAGCTTCAAAGACTGCATTGCTGAATAACATTATCCTGTGAGGTTTTCAAGAGACTTTCCTTAAAGGCTTCATTTGATATTTTCACTGTGTGTTTATGGACTTGATTGTTTTTCCTCTGCACTTGTTTGCTAATCACCGTGTGTTACAATACAAACTTTATCACCTATAAACCGGGTTCAGTTGTGTCTTTGCTCCACGCAAATAGATTCCTGAGTTATCCACTATAATTATTACAGTCTCTCACTGCTTGGGCTTTTGGTACTGAGCAGCTTAGATGTTATGGCCCTCCGCAAGTAGAGCTAGGCCCCAGGTGGTTGTAGTATGATGGAAATTGATGATGCACAGGTGCTGGAAGAATTCAGACAACACAGGGGCTGCAGTTTTACTTGTTCTTTACTCACTGGTTCTGTGAAGCTGCAACCCGGCTGGTGCTGGTCTCTACCAATTTGGGCCTCAGGTAATCCGGTATTCCCTTGATCCCAGTGCCGGTGTGGTGACCTGGTGAGCTTTACTTCCATGCACCCATCTGTAGTTGGTGGGTCTCTGTGGCCTGAAGCGTCTTGGGGTCCCCTCCCGTTGTCACAGTCCTGGCCCGTATGGCAGACAGCTTGAACCTCTCTTGGGTTGGACTTCTGTTCCAGTTCCCAGGTTCCCTCTTTGCTGCTGTGCCCCAGACACTAACGTTGGTGAGGAACCTTGATGATTCCCTCAACGGGCAGATTTATCAGGTGAGTTTGAAGCGTCGTCCTGGACTAGGGCTCTGCACCCCGCCTGTGCTCGGTCCCGTGAGTACTCACACCGTACTCTCCCTTGCGACCGTACACCTTGAGCCCAGCAAGTCACTTCACACTTTCTGTCTGCACGTCAACTTCTGACTGACTTTCAAGATGTCCGTCTACTGTCAACTGCACTCATTGGCCCCTCCTCCTCCCGGGTTTCTGACTAGCCGATTGGATAAGTCCCACCCCTAGGTGGCCATCCATCAGGTCCGCCTCTAGCCTGTTACCCAGTCTGGGAAAAAGGGCAGGAATGTGTGTGTTTTTATGGTGTTGTTTGGTGTTTGCCGGCACTGGTCTTTCAGGAACCCGGGGTTAGCACTGCACCTGTTACTGGATACAATACCCTGTGGCACCTGACGCCTCAGGGGTGCCACACATTCACACAAATATATGTTTGGTCCGTATACTGACCCATGGGCTATTATTAAAATGGACAATATGAAAAAAGTGGCAGCCTGCGCCAGTCTGGCCCGATTTATGGATGGGAAGGACAGGTAGACACGAAACCAATCGCAATTTGTAGACTTGAATGTCCTGAGTTTAACAACATAGCCCAAGTTTATGTTCACACTTTGCAATTTCCAATGTTTTTTTCCCAAGTTTTTGCCTAAAAAAAGCAGCGTTTTACAGTATCAGTAAAGTGAATGAGATTCCTTAAGTCTCGTGCACACGTTGCGTATTTTTTCCTTGCAGATTTGAAGAGGTTTCAGTGTTTTTGCAGCGTTTTTCACCCATTCAAATAATAAAACAAAACATCAAAAACAGGAGTATTTTAGGCAACATTTTTCCTGCCAACACTCCATTATTGATTTTTTGCAGCAAATACTGAATGTGCACACATAGCCTTAGTAAGGATTGTGTCTGAAAAATTGGCACAGGTCAAGAAACAACGTCATTTGGGTCGTTGTATGGTGAAATAAGGGACCGTCCAATATCCAAAAGTGATAGGTGACGTGGGGAGGAGTTCGGGTGGCCTATAAATGGTGCAGACCCTTCAGTCACATCACACAAGGAGGCACCATGATCCAGATCCTCGGGCTATTGCTGCTGTGCTCTGGAGCCGCCACCGCTGCAGGTAACGTCCCATAACTAGGAGAACTACAGAGGTCATGTATGGAGAGGCAGCTCGATATTGCTTGTTGGTTATATGTGACATTGTGTCGGGTGCAATACAGACATTTTTTGCTAAGGAAAGACCAACAAAAACTGAAACGCGTTGCATGGATTTTATATCTTTAATTTTATGCCTATTTATTGTTTGCTTTTTCTTTATACTTTTGAGTAATGTTTTACATATCCACTCTTCATATATCCTGCTGGATCCAAGTTATATTTCGTCTGGGCTTCACCCAAAAATAGATGTGTCAATTCTGGAGCTTTGCCAGGCTCATCGCGATTCCCTGGTGCGTTAGCAATCAGGCAAATATTTTGTGGGGTTGATGTCAGCTGTGTAATGTCAGCTGGCATCAAGCCCAGTAAGTTTTTTTCTGTTGTGCAGGACCGTGCCGGTCAGAGCCAGGGGTAAATTATATGAGTTGTATAAGAGCTTATAGTGCCCTTGTGATCAGAAAAAGCTAACAAAAATGGAGCAGAAGCTATTGTAGTAAGAGAGCTCTGGCCCCTTCTATATAGAAATATTGGGGTCACAGTATTTGGACCTCCCATTGATGCTATAAGACATTGTAGGAGGTGGTCAGCTTACCCCACTCCTTTGGTGTTTACATGATGCCCAATGTATTTGATAACAAATGTACTGCAATGTGATTGTTTTATAAAGTGAATATTTAAGCACTGTTGCTGCGGGAGAATGTGGGCTGGTGAAGTAGCAGAGCCGGAGCAGTGCAGTGGTCAGCACCGCCTAGCTGCCAAGAGTTTAACACTGTATAGTGCCCAATCTGTTTTTTATAGGAACGGTATTGCATAATGTATAGTAATTAAGTATAGTCGTGTTCGCTGTTTCCTGGGTACTGGGAGAGCTTAGAGAAAAGGTGGGAGGAGTAAGCGATGACCGGGGGGGTTGTTTGTAGAGTCAGTCGAGAGTAAGTTCAGTTCTTCCAGTAGGGTTCCTGGCGTATGGACATTACTTGTAACTTGTGCCCATCAGGGAGCCCGCAGGTATGCTCCAAGTGTCCGGAGCCTATGGCTCACCTCGGGACGGGCTTAGAAGAATCCAGGGACAAGACGGATGTGCCCAGGAGAGAACTCCTCAGGGCGGGCCCAGGGAAGTCGAGGGGCTGGAAGCTGTCCAAGGCAGTTAGTAGATACGGATAGCCGTGGAGAGACGAACAAGGGGACAGTGGAGACATAGGCCTGGCAGCTGGAAGACTAGGCCCCAGGTAGCAGGTTAGGCCAGATGAAGTACCCGAGAAACAGTGGCAGCAGAACCGGATGTTATTGGCCATGTCTGATGAAAAAAAGAATTGCAGAGAAATTTTTGAGGTCCAATTTTTATATTTGAAGAGCCTCCTCTGAGACAATGACATCTTCATAAATAGCAATTCCATCCTGCATGGAGTCTTTATGATAAGGTAAATTGCTGCAAAATTTAGTTTTGTCGTGATCTTCTCACTTTTCCTCTGTCCTTTCATTGCTTTTCTCCACAGATCGTCTCTGCATTGTGATTGATGGGAGGCTAAAGCAGGTGGACGCCGGCAACGGTCAGGTTTATGGTGTGAATGATGATGATAACATCTACCAATGGATGGGTTCTGGCTGGAGGCAGTTTCCTGGACAGCTGATGCACGTGACCGTCGGTCCCGCCGGTGTCTGGGGAGTCAACAAGTTTCAAAGTATCTATAAATACAAAGACGACAACTGGATGCGAGTATCAGGTAAGAGGACATCTCACGTGCTGTGTGGTTTCCTCGAACTCCACCATTTTTCATTTACGGCATGCAAAATTAGAGGCAACTACGGTTATCCAAAGTGTCATACTTTCCCCAGGTCACTCAGAATATTCTACGGTTGTAACATAATATATGAGATCTTTACATAGAGCTGTTCTGTGCCTGTCTATAACATGGAGGTAACAGGGCAGTCAATATTTTCCTTGAGTAGCATGTAACAGTGACCAAACTAATGGAGGGGGCATGCAGGGCATTTGCCTAGGGTGCAGCCAGCAGGATGATGCAGTCAGACCAGTTAGGTAGTTCGAGGTGAATCCCATGCATAGAAAGTTAGTTACATAAAAACTGTGCTAGAGTGAAGGAGGTGCTGCTGAAGAGATTGCTAGCAGAATTTTTTGAAGTGTCATCCACAAACCTATAATCTCTATAACGTTCATCCCAAAAAAATTCTAAAAATGAATGAAGTTGTGGCAAAACTAAGGGTGAAGGACAGGCAGGGCATTTGCCCAGGGTGCAGCCGGCAGAATGGTACAGTCTGGCCACTAAGGGTGGTGGTTCGAGGTGACTCCCAGGCAATGGAATTTTGCTACCTCCCAGGAGTGGGTTTTGACAGGTTTTTTAGCTGGATGTCAAAATGCCGGCTCAGAGAATATATTAAACACTCAACTGTAGTCATGCCTTCAGTTGCAGGTACAATTGAAACACTGACCGCTGCAGGGACAGGATGACGTCAGCAGAGTTATCAGGTCATCTGATCACACTGCTGATCTACCTCCTACGCCAAAGAGGAGGTGAATGGTGGCAAGATAAGCAATCTAATTGGGCCATAAAAACAAGAGTGTTATTAGTAGGGGGAATCTTGGTAGAGTATGTTGGTACAGTAGTTGACGAGACAGTATGGCAGGGAGGAAAAATGTGGGATAGAACAATATGATGGAAAAAAATCACTGCTGCACAGAAAGGTACACAAAAACTATGCCAGAGTGAAGGAGGTGCTGCTGAAGAGATTGCTAGCAAATTTTTTAAAGTGTCATCCACAAACCTTTAATCTCAATAATGCCCATCCCAATAAATTCTAAAAATAAATAAAACAGTTTAGAATGGTTTAAAAATAATAAAATAAGTCATACTCATCCTACGGGACTCAGTTTAATGCTTTTTGGTCACCCACCAGTCTCTGTATTTCCTGTAGCAGTTTTGATATACCAACATGGTTGTTATGGCAGTATGGGATGGGAGGGGAGTGATGTATTTGAGGGGACAGTATGGCGGGGGAGAAATGTGTGAAAGAACAATATGGTGGAAGAAATCACTGCTGCATAGGAATGTACACAAAATCTGTGCCAGAATGAAGGAGGTGCTGCTGAAGAGATTGCCAGCAGACACTGGCAAGTGTCAGCAATTTTCTTTAAGTGTCCTCCACAAACCTATAATCTCCATAATGTCCATCCCCCAAAATTATAAAAAGAAATAAAACAGTTTAGAATGGTTTAAAAATAATAAAATAAGTCATGCTCATCCTATGGGACTCAGTTTGATGCTTTTTGGTCACCCACCGTTCTCTGTATTTCCTGTAGCAGTTATGATATCCCAACATGGCTGTGTGGCGGAATGACATGTAAAGGGAGTGGGTGATTTGAGGGTACAGTATGGTAGGGGGAAATGTGCCAAAGAACAATATGGTGGAAGAAATCACTGCTGCATAAAACGTTACACAAAAACTGTGTCAAAGTAAAGGAGGTACTGCTGAAGAGATTGCTTGCAGACAGTGGCAAGTGTCAGCAAATTGTTTGACGTGTTGACCCCCTATACTCCTAATCTTCACAAGTCATCTAAGGGACTCAATTGATGATTTTTGATCATATGGTAGAAGAAATCACTGCCGCATAGAAAGTTACACAAAAACTGTGCCAGAATGAAGGAGGTGCTGCTGAAGAGATTGCTAGCAGACAGTGGTAAGTGTCAGCAAATTGTTTGAGTGTCATCCCACAAACACTTAACCTCCACAATGTCCATCCCAAAAATTATTCTGAAATAAATAAAACAATTTAGAATGGTTTTATTTTTAAACCATTCTAAACTGTTATATTTATCTTTAGAATATTTTTTTGGGGTTGGATATTGTGGAGGTTAGGTGTGTGTGGGACGACACTTCAAATAATTTACTGACTTGCTACTGTCTGCTAGCAATCTCTTCAGCAGCACTTCCTTCACTCAATGCTGCTCACCATTAGATGCTTTTTGGTCACTCACCAGTCACTATATTTCCTTTAGCGGTTGTGACATCCTTACATGACTATGTGACCTTGGCAGACAAACAGTGATTGGCTGCAGCAGTTACATGTCTGTGTCAGTACAGTGTACATCAATGCTACAACCAAAAGAACAGTGACTGGGGGAAAGGGAAGCACCAGGGTCTCAAGTGAACATGACTTCATTTATTATTTTACCATTTTACATTTGATTACAAAAATATTTATTTGTTTGGACAACCCCTTTAATTTTTTTTCTATCATTTATCCTTGATTTTATTTCTGTAGGTCGCCTGAAGCAGATAGACGCCGGTGGGGATAAATTCCTGTCTGGAGTTAATGGAATGGATGATATTTTCTGTGCGAACCAGGATCAGACTATTTCCAACTCGACAAACGTGGCCTATAACGACATAGATGGGAGTCTGAAGTATTACAGCTGTGGTCCCTATGGCTGTTGGGGTGTAAATGCTATCGATAATATATATTATCGCCATAATGTGCAGCCCACGTACTGCAAAGGAAGCCGATGGCAGCATATAGATGGCAGATTGAAAATGGTAGAGGTCGGCTCGGATGGTTCGGTGTATGGCGTCAACTCCAATGGAAAAGTGTATAAAAGGTAAAAGCTTTAAAGACCTTGCATAACACTTGTAATTTCTAACTACTGGGAATTTACTTATTTATTATACTTTAAGTTATACATTTTATATAAATTGAGGTTCACTCAGCAATGGTGGCTGCAACATAACAGTTATCACATGGCTCTCATATCATTTTGCCACCATTGTAGGTGTAACCTCTCCTCTCTATTTCAGGGAAGGGATCACTGATGGGAATCCTATCGGAACCTCATGGACTCAGTTGAAGTTTTATGATGTTATGAAACATGTATCTTATGATCAAGGAAACCTGTGGCTGATCACCAAGAAAGGAATCATCTATAAGTGCAAAGTGGACGGCTCTGCGGACCAAAGCTGCTACTAGATCCTACAGAACCGGCTCGTAGTGTTGTGTCTTGTTTGTGGTTCGGAGGAAAAACGATAAGACAATAATAGAAAGAAGCAACAAAAGTGTAAAAATCTAATATATAAAGCTGAGTGTATGTATGTGTGTATGTATGTCCGCTAAAGGAATCTGCACCCTCACATGTACAATCACAAAATTTTGCACAGACATTCCATTTGACCCAGGGAACATCATAGACTATGTTTTGAGGGGAAATTTTAACCCCGTGCTTTACAGTCATTCGCCAAAAAACCTGCCTCTATTAAAGTAAATTGAGCTGGGAGCCACAGTGCAGCCAAAACTTCAGAAGAATGTGCAGTCACGCCCTTATATGAAATGTTGGCGTGTCACAATGCAGCCAGTGAAAGAGACAGACAGACACACAGACAGACATAGACAGACAGAGGAATAGAGAAAGAGACAGGTAAAGAGACAGAGAGACAGGGAAAGAGACAGACACAGACAAAGAGACAGGGAAAGAGGGAGAGAGACAGGGAAGGAGACAGACAGATATAGACAGAGACAGACAGAGAGATAGAGAAAGAGACAGGGAAAGAGACAGACAAAGAGACAGAGAAAGAGACAGACAGACAGGGAAAGAGACAGACAGACAGGGAAAGAGACAGACAGGGAAAGAGACAGGGAAAGAGACAGGGAAAGAGACAGACAGACAGAGAAAGAGACAGACAGACAGACAGGGAAAGAGACAGACATACAGGGAAAGAGACAAACAGGGATAGAGACAGACATACAGGGAAAGAGACAGACAGGGAAAGAGACAGGGAAAGAGACAGACAGACAGGGAAAGTGACATTAAGGAATAACGTTTGGAACTCCATTCTATGTCTGAACTGGGTGCAAAAAACCTAAAAAAAACATCACTATGGGGAGATAAGGTATGCACACCAGTGACTATGGAAGGGGAATACATGGAATAGCAGAAACTGCTGTGTGAATACTGACATGAAAAATTCAATAGCTATTTGTAAAAATGAAATGTGAAAAATGGAACCTGCATTACTGCCATGAATATATGAATAAAGAGAAATTTAGCTAATAGCTATTTGTAAGAATGAAATGTGAAAAATGGAACCTGCATTACTGCCATCAAATACTTTGGCGTAGTGTTGGGGCTCTATTGCATTGATCAATTCAGTAGCTAAATTTCTCTTTATTCATATATTCATGGCAGTAATGCAGGTTCCATTTTTCACATTTCATTCTTACAAATAGCTATTGAATTTTTCATGTCAGTATTCACACAGCAGTTTCTGCTATTCCATGTATTCCCATTCCATAGTCACTGGTGTGCATACCTTATCTCCCCATAGGGAAAGTGACAGAGACAGGAAAGAGAGACAGACAGGGAAAGACAGACAGAGACAGACAGGAAAAGAAACAGATAGAGACAGACAGAGAAAGAGACAGATAGGGAAAGACAGGGAAAGAGACAGACAGGGAAAGACAGACAGAGACAGACAGGGAAAGAGATAGAGATAGACAGACAGGGAAGGGGATAGAGAGACAGACAGGGAAAGAGACAGACAGGGAAAGAGACAGACAGACAAAGAGATAGAGAGAGACAGACACAGACAGTGAGAGACAGACAGAGACTGGGAGAGAAACAGAGAGACAGTTACTATCCCGGGCAACGCCAGGTGCTACAGCTAGTAATAATATAAAATTGCTCAATTAAATAAATTTTTGCTTTCAAACCATACATTTTTTGGAGGGTGTTTTTCTAAACTAATCCTTTTAAGGGTACTTTCACACATCCGGATTTTTGCTCTGCGGCACAATACGGCGTTCTGCAGAAAAACCGCAACCGGCTTTTGTAACGCCGATTGCGTTTTTTTTTGCATTGACTTACATTAGTGCCGCATTGTGCCGTAGGGGCTTGCGTTCGGTCCGGTTTTTGCCGCATGCGGCAGATTTAGCCAATGCGGCGGCCGGATCGAACGTACCCTGCAACGTTTTTTGCTCCGGCAAAAAACACCGCATCGCGCCGCATCCGGCCGCTGCGGCGCATTTTTCAATGCATCCCTATGGAGGCCGGATGCGGCGCGATGCGGAAAAAACCGCATCCGGTCGCCGCATGCGGTATTTTCCACTGCGCATGCTCAGTAGCATGCCGCAACCGGAAAAAACCGGACCGGCCGCATGTAAAAACGTATGCAAAGGATGCGGTGTTTTCACCGCATCCGTTGCATAGTTTTCACAGCCGGATTGAGCCGCAGGGCTCAAACCGGATGTGTGAAAGTAGCCTAAGTAACTCACCTATTCCATGGATGGGCATATGTTTCCGAAATGCAAGCTTTTGTTTGTGTAGCCGAAGGAAAGAGATTTTCCCGAACGCTAATGAGGGGAGTCTACCTCCAATAGCCTGTGGTAGTTAATAATGTCTTCGTCACAACAATGGTGCATCAAGTCCGAGTTGATCTTAAAAGGCTTTAAGTTAATGATGTCACTGGAGTTCTCCAAGTAACTTGTAAGAAAACATAACATAGGACATCTGCCATAGAATAAGAGATCAAGGTCCGACCCTGGAGCCGAAACAAGAGAGTAACACTTGCATGTATGACTTCATTCATTGTGTCATGCCCGTAAGTCGCACGGGCCTGATCTTACGACTTGGTTAGTTCACCTCTGGTGTTCTGTATGCAAGTATCTCACTTTTGTCTCTCCTGTTATTGACCCGGCTAGAGTGCCCATATATCCTGACTCCTCTGCTCTTGTTCCCAGTTTGTATTCTGAACCTGTGCTGCCTGCCCTGACCTTGGATTGTCTGACTACATCTTTTCTTTTGCTGTCCGTACCTTGCACGCCTGCCCAGATCCATTGGTCAGCTGCTGGAGACCGGGGACTGCCCTGAGAGGTGGTACCTGTTGACTAACTGCGGCCCACCCTATCCTCACCATCAGAGCTTCTAGTGAATAGTGGTCACTTATGATCTGTGGCACAGTGGGTTGAAACCTACTAGCGTTTCAAACTGCCTGTGCACCGCCCCAGCGGAGCAGCCGAGCTGCTCGGATCCGGGTTCACTGTGGCTCGAGGGTCTCCGGATCTGGGGTTGTGCAGCCACTCAAATGAAAGGGGGTATTTACAGGGGAGTTGATGTATAGTTCGTGACGCCACCCATGGTGTACGGTAATTTGAGGAGTACCGCCGCAGCCGTTGGGAGTACCTGGGGTGATGAAGTGAGGCAGCAAGATGTCTTAGCCCTCCACGGGTAGTGGGATGCCCCGGGACTCGGTGTGGGGTGCCGTGGGATGCAGGGGTCACTCTCGTACTCACTCAGTTCATAAGCAGACACTGACAACCGGGTAAACCAATTCTCTGGGTACCGCTGCCGCTGAGGGGGGCTCGTCCGGGTCCCGTCCCCTCTAGTGTTGCCTGGTGATCCGTGACCTGCCTCCTGGCACTAAGTTTAACTTCAACGTAGTGGCCCAGTAGTCTGAAACTTGCCGGGCCCCGCTCCCCACTGTGGCTAAGTGTGGGAGCTTGCTCTCAGGGCTCACGCTTAGGACTTTCCAACCCAAAACGGTCCAGAAAATCCCATCCCCCTTGTTGTTCTAGTGCCCCGATTCTGGAGCGGGTGGGAACAGGTTTAAAGGCTCCGTTCTCCTCAGGTGAATTGTCGGGTTGCCTGAAGCTACTCCCCGACCTAGGGTCCGTGTACCCAGTCGTGCCTTCGGTCCCGGACCGGTGACAGTGCTAGGCTGCCGACTGTTCTCCTCGACAGGTCCAGGCACCTTGACACAATCCCCTGTGACCGGGGTTCCAACTTCTCTAGGCCCAAACCACCGTCTGCAACCTAGACAGATTTTCCAGGAGCCACCGCTCCTGACCTCCTCTCACTCTCACACTCTAACTCCACTCTACTCTACTGACTGACACTCCTGACCTCGCCTCCCTGATTCCCCAGGTGGGCGGCTCTATTCCACTCAAGCCGTCCACTGGGGTGCCTGGTGGGTGCGGTGCAGGGTGTATCTAGGATTTGATTTGCTGTTGGAGGCAACACTATTAAGATAGGGACCCAGAACCAAGAGGGAGGCGGAATATCGCACGGAAGTAGTCCAGGGGCGTCACACCTGCATGGTGCACCAGAAACCACCATCCTGCAAAAAATTCTACATTTGTTTTTTTCCTGACAAGAAGGGGTGCAGAGTGTACATTAATGAGAAAAAAAAATAACTTTATTGAATTTACCAAATGACTGCAATGAAGCAAAATGTGAAAAATTTAAAGGGGTCTGAATACTTTCCGTACCCCCTGTATATGTCCCCAATTCTGATTTCATTTCTGGTATAGATGTCCCCCATTCTGCCTCTGTTCTTTAGTGCATTAAAAGAAAACAAAAACATTCTACTCACCTTTCTCCGCTACCCCCGTTGTGCGTCCTGGTCTTTGCGTCCCCCATCCAAGTATATGTGTCCCCCATACTGGCATATATGTCCCCAATCCTGGGTTCCTTCCTGGTATATATGTCCCCCATTCTGGTATATGTCTCCACCGTCCTGGTATGTGTGTGTGCCAATTTGGTATATTCGCCCATCCCTGAATTTTGTGTCCCCCATCCTGGTATATGTGTCCATATCCTGGTATATGTCACGCTCCCAGTGTCCCAGCACCACTCCTTACCCACTGATCCACTCCATGTGTCCACCAGTCATGGCTGCCGCTCCCGCTCCTGCTCCCCTGACTCCTGCTCCTGGTCTCAGGAGTCTGACTTTGAGTATTGGCCTCATGGTTCTGTATAGGACCAGGCCGCGCCCACTCTCCTGGTCTTATGGGCCCAGCACACCTGATGCAGGTAATGACATGGGGCTGTGCTGGGTATATAAGACTTGCCTTTCCATGTGGGCGGGGCCTGATCAACGTGTCCTTTTGCTTGTCTTTAGAGCTAGGTGCTCAGGTCCCCTTGTGCTGTGTCCTGTGTCCTGTTACTGTTTGTCCTTTGCTACCGGGTACCTGTGCCTGTTTCCTGCAGTATCCTATAGAACTCTGTGACCCTAGTGACCCGGTTATAACCGTCCCGGCCACGCCAGTGCTCCGGCTGCCGTGTACTCTGCCCCCCGGTGGGGTACTCGGTCCAGTGGATCCACCTCCTGGGCCCACCAGTCCTCCCGGCCCTGACAGATTGATCAGGCCATGGATCCCGCTGGAGCACAAACATCAGAGCTGGCTGAGCTGCGCCAAGAGCTGGCACAACAGCGTGAAACCCTGAGCCGGATGCTGAAATTCCTGGCGTCCGTGGACCATCGGTTATATACGCTACAGACAGCCGTCTCATCTGAGTCCACGCAGCAACCAGTCTCTACGTCTGAACCTGTTGTCTCTGCAGCCTCGCAACTTCGCCTCGCTGCTCCGCCTCGGTATGCCGGGGACCCCAAGAACTGCCGGGGGTTTTTGAACCAGTGCTCGCTGCACTTCAAATTACTCCCGCACCTCTTCGCTTCCGACCAAGCCAAGATAGCCTTTGTGATGTCGCACCTGGAAGGCGAGGCGTTGGCCTGGATAAATCCGTTGTGGGAGAACGAGGATCCGGTGACTACCGACATCCGGGAATTCCTGCAGGCTTTCCGAAGTACCTTCGATGAACCGGGACGCAGTACCGCGGTTACCTCCTCGCTCCTCCGGCTACGCCAAGGGACCCTGACCGTCGGCCAATACGCCATTCAGTTCCGCACGCTTGCCTCCGAGCTAGGCTGGAACAATGAGGCCTTGACTGCCGCCTTCTGGGAGGGGCTCTCCGGTCGCATCAAGGACGAATTAGCCGGTCGTGATGTTCCCCGTACCTTGGATGCTTTGGTATCACTAGCCACCCGGATTGATCTCCGTTTTCAGGAACGAACCAAGGAGGTATCCCGGGAAAAGCGACCAGTCCGTCACGCCTTTGTCCCGCAGAGGTCTACCGTTCCCCCGCCACTGCCGTTCTGCGACTCCACTCCTGAGCCAATGCAAATAGACCGGCTGAGCCAAGCCGAGCAACGTCGTGCAGAGCGACTCGCCCGGGGCCTGTGCTTCTATTGTGGAAGCGGTTCACATCTGCTCCGCTCTTGCCCTGAGAGGCCAGGAAGACCCCAAGTCCAAGGGATGGTGGGAACCGCCACCCTTGGTACCGGAATCCCGTCAGTCCCGGTTACACAGACTGTCCAGGTCACGACCGAGAAGACCCAGTTCACGGCAGAGGCTCACATTGATTCGGGAGCAGCGGGTAATTTCATCCAACAAGCTACCGTGGACCGTTATCGGATACCGGTCATCCCGCTTGCAAAACCCCTCTGGTTCGCCTCCGTGGACGGAAAACAATTATACGAACCTGTCCGGTACACCACCGAACCCGTGAGACTTTGTATTGGTACCCTGCACACTGAGACTATTGCGTTTTATGTCATCCCGAGAATGGCTCCTGAGCTCCTGCTGGGTCTGCCCTGGCTTAAACTCCATGATCCTGACATCAGTTGGCGCTCCGGCGCAATCTCTCGCTGGAGTCCCTCGTGCCATGATACCTGTCTTCAGCCCGTCCCTCAGCCCCTGGCACCTGATCCTATCATGTCACAAGAACAGGAGAAAATGACGCAGTCCAGCGTTGTACCACAGATCCTGGCACTTGTGCCTGTGGTGCCACCGGAACCGGAAGTGATGACGCACCCCAGCGTCGTTCCACCGTCCCCGACGATTGAGACTCTGATGCCACCAGCTACCGGGGATGAGTCACCGTCCTGTGCCCGGTCCGAGTCGCCCGGGCCGGTTCTCCACGATGTCAGTACTGTTTCTGTCGGTCCTCCTCTTCCCGTTGCCCCCGCTGCCACTGCTGGTAGATCGGCTAAGCGCCGTGCGGCTAAGAAGGCGGTACGGGGTCAGAGGTCCTTCCCCGCCTTTGCGTTGGGCCCCGGCCCGGTGTCTCGATCCGGGGTGCCCCTGGGGTTCTGTGCTCGGAGGGGGGGGCTTAGAGGGGGGGGTACTGTCACGCTCCCAGTGTCCCAGCACCACTCCTTACCCACTGATCCACTCCATGTGTCCACCAGTCATGGCTGCCGCTCCCGCTCCTGCTCCCCTGACTCCTGCTCCTGGTCTCAGGAGTCTGACTTTGAGTATTGGCCTCATGGTTCTGTATAGGACCAGGCCGCGCCCACTCTCCTGGTCTTATGGGCCCAGCACACCTGATGCAGGTAATGACATGGGGCTGTGCTGGGTATATAAGACTTGCCTTTCCATGTGGGCGGGGCCTGATCAACGTGTCCTTTTGCTTGTCTTTAGAGCTAGGTGCTCAGGTCCCCTTGTGCTGTGTCCTGTGTCCTGTTACTGTTTGTCCTTTGCTACCGGGTACCTGTGCCTGTTTCCTGCAGTATCCTATAGAACTCTGTGACCCTAGTGACCCGGTTATAACCGTCCCGGCCACGCCAGTGCTCCGGCTGCCGTGTACTCTGCCCCCCGGTGGGGTACTCGGTCCAGTGGATCCACCTCCTGGGCCCACCAGTCCTCCCGGCCCTGACAGTATATATGTCCCAAATCCTGGGTTCCTGCCTGGCATATATGTCGCCCCAACCTGGTATATGTGTCTCCCATACTGGCATATATGGCCCCAATCCAGGGTTCCTTCCTGGTATATATGTCCCCCATTCTGGTATATGTCTCCACCATCCTGGTATGTGTGTCTGCCAATCTGGTATATTTGCCCATCCCAGGATTTTGTGTCCCCCATCCCATCCTGGTATGTATCCACATCCTGGTATATATGTCCCCAATCCTGGGTTCCTTCCTGGTATATACAGTATGTCCCCTATTCTGCCTCTGTTCTTTAGCGCAAACAAAATGAAAAGAAAACAAAACATTCTGATCACCTTCCCCCGCTGCCCCGTTGTGCGGCATCCTCTTATACAGCCAGCGCAGTACCCAGCAGCTTACATCAGAGTGAGTGCCATGGTGCCGGACGTCACTGCCATGCGCTCCCAGTTACGACCACACCAATGTCAGCTACCGCCCTAATTTCCTGGCAGCGTGTATTGTGGTGCAGGAACCTGATGGATCTCTGCACCGCAATACACTTAAGCTGAAGTAGGTGCTGGGGTGGGCAGACACCCCTGCATCATGGGCCCAGTAACTGTCATGATCATTGTGACCACGATTGTGAATAAATCCCCTTTTATGTATCCATTTATATACTTTTTTCAGTAGTCATAGCTTAAAAGAAAATTCTGATAAATCAGCTTAGAAAACCAAATATTCCATGGTAAAATACAGGAACGTAAATGATTAATGACTAAGTAAAGATGCAAGATTTACAGAAGCCGCTTCTCTCAGGTCATCAGTTCAGAGTATATATAGGGGCATAATGGCTTCAGTGTTCTCTACGTGGTCCTGTTTTTATTATTTGTACATGTCCCCCTCAATTCTAAAGTGCTGTGGAATATGTTGGTGCTAATTATTATTCTTATAAAACTGCTCCGCTCTAGAGACCTCAGCCCCAGGCAAAGATTTCCCGAGGTCCAGCATCACGACTCCCAAACTCTACAATGACTAAGCTACTCCAAGCTTCGTAGTCCCCCAATATTCCCATTGTCGAAGCTTCCAGCATCACGACTCCCAAACTCTACAATGACTACGCTACTCCAAGCTTCGTAGTCCCCCAATATTCCCATTGTCCAAGCTTCCAGCATCACGACTCCCAAACTCTACAATGACTAAGCTACTCCGAGCTTCGTAGTCCCCCAATATTCCCATTGTCCAAGCTTCCAGCATCACGACACCCAAACTCTACAATGACTAAGCTACTCCAAGCTTCGTAGTCCCCCAATATTCCCATTGTCCAAGCTTCCAGCATCACGACACCCAAACTCTACAATGACTAAGCTACTCCAAGCTTCGTAGTCCCCCAAAATTCCCATTGTCCAAGCTTCCAGCATCACGACTCCCAAACTCTACAATGACTAAGCTACTCCAAGCTTCGTAGTCCCCCAATATTTCCATTGTCCAAGCTTCCAGCATCCTTTCTGCTAACTACACGAATTCTAAGAAGGCAGAGTCTCCACAACGTGTAGTCGGAAACCAAGAGAATGGCCACTTTAATAAACCAAGTGTTCCTCAGCTGCAGGGGCAAATGCAGTATTGATATATTTGGGTTTCCAAGCTTACCGCATGGGGTACTGTAGTTTAGGGGTCAACAATCATAATCCCTTTACACCCCTAGTGGTCTAGAGTCATTTTTGGGGTTAACACCTAGATGTCTAGTGAGATTAGTGAAGAAATCTAAAATCGTATTAGAATACTTTATAGGGGTATGAGGGTGCTCGGTGTGGTGGTCGCTGGCACAGGGGGCTTCTGCTTCTCAGCAGTATTCCTTCGATGGTCCACGCCCTTGCCACCTCCCCAGAGTAAGGAGAAAGGGTTTGGTCATGGTGGTCCTGGCTGGGTGTGTGATCTTTGTGTGTGCAAGCCATACTTCTGCTTAGGCCCTCATGCAGACCAGGATCTTCCCGATGGGGAATCAAGGACACAGATTCTCTTTTCTTCTTCAAGAGTCTTTTACTAACAGTTGCTCACAATATTTCTGACACATCATCACTGCGGGCACAACACTTGAACATTGTAGGTACGGTACATTTGACTTCAAGGCATAGTTTTACTGCACACTGCTCCATAATTCCTGGTACTACTGTGGCTATTTGTACGTCCTACTCCTCACTGTCTGACACCCCAAAGTCATAGAGTCCCACATGGCTATGGTGTCATCCCACCCACAGGGACCCGTTCTGTATAACGTTTCGACCACCGTCGGACAAGGTTCATTTATCAGTGATTCCGTGCCATCCTGTCAACCCAAGTCTATGCCAAACCTCCACTTTAGGACTAGTACCGCTGGAGTCATTTTGCAAACCAGGAATTCTCTCTATAGTTTGGGTCTGTTACGACTGCGGGATGGAGGTGACCCTCTAATTATCCCCGACTGGTGTCCTTTCAGCGAACTCTATTCCTGGGATGACCCTGTGGGTCAGGTCAAATTACAAATGCCATAGACATCAACTTTCTTTGGCCTAAGGTATCTAACTGGTTTGCAGACATCTCCTACTCGCTATACTTCCAACAAGTACAGCTTTCAATACTCTAAACTACCACTGACTAAACTGGGATGGAGTCAGGCTGTACCCTGCAGTTGGCTACTCCCACTGGGGACGACCCACTGTTCACGGTCTTTACTCCTGTCACTAACCTCTTTACCAGGAAGCAGTTCCTTGATCTGGCCACTAGATGGTCACACTACACTTTAGGCAGGAACACATTGTCATGCAGGAAGACCCAGCCATGACCCGTATTCAATGCTCTTACTGAGGGAAGGAGGTTGTTGGCCAAAATTTTGAGATACATGACCCCCTATATCCTCCCTCCAATACGGTGCAGAATGATTCCATATCTAACATTGAAAACCCACTTCCTATTGAGTCTCACAACTGAAGTACACCACTTTGAATATTAAAAGTGGCCCTGGTAGGAGAAGCACTTGGGCGGCCATAGGAGTGCGGAGAAGTATGCAGTCCAGCAGCGGGGGTAAGTGAATTGGAATCCCTTCTGAGGAGAGGCAAGGTAGTGCAGCGACGCCGGCCCTACAGTTCCCCCCTTACGCCCCTCTTCACCAGACCTGAAGAAAGTTTCTTCTCCACCAAGATGTTTTTGGAAGCTGTAGCAATGGCCGGTGGAAGGGGTAGGGAGAATGGCTGCTGCTCGAGAGGCCCTGAAAGGCAGACGGCACCAGCTTCCAGGGTAGCCATCACTGAGGCTTCAGGGATCAGAAATCTCTTACAGGAATTCTGCCTACAAAGGAGCACCTCTTCGGATTTCCAGTCCAAGGCAGGCTTGTGGGCATGAAGCCAAGGACGAGTAGACAAGACCAGGAAAGACATCTTCTCCAAATGTGAAGCTCCCACTTGAATTTCCATCTGCTAAGAAACAAAGCGTATTGGCTCTGTCCAGAGTAGAGATGAGCAAACTCATGGACGTTCGGTGGGTTTCGATAAAGTTTGCTGTAGGACCCCGTCTTGACCTGAAACCCAATAGGAGTCAATAATTGGGCAGTTCGGTCTTCGCCAACATGCAGCCAGCCATAAACAGATCATTTCCGGGGAAGGGTGGGCAGGATTTTTCCTTTTTTTTTAGTTGGTGCACACTGCATCTCATCAGTTACCCCCATTACAAACTGATCGAACACTGCAAGTGGCTCGCACTGGGCTGAGCACCAAGCGTACCCGAGCACAGTAATGCTCAGACCCGAATTCTTCTTTTTAAGTAAAGTCTGTGTTTGGTAAGAACACGGAACAGCTAGAGATAGAGACGACTTAGGAGTGTTGATACAACTGACAGATTAATTGTGCCTGCAGCTACCACTAGAGGGAGCTTTTTGCATAGTGATTTATATAGATCTCATTGAATAGATACGCAGTGGGCTCCTCCTAGTGGTGGCAGAAAGAACTTTAGTAATTAGCGCCATCTAATTTTCTGAATTACTCAAGAAGGGGGGGGGGAGAGGTTTTGGGGTATCAAGAATTCTACCTCCTTACTTTGACACTTCTCTGCCATTACTGTACAACTAGGTGGCTCTTCAGTCCAGTAGTCTGGAATGTAATATGAATAGTCAATCAGATTTCTAATCAAAGTATCATGTCTGAACCAAGCATGAAAAATGCATTGCATAAAAGGAAAACACAAAAGACATAAAAAGGAAACAGAAACTCATTTTACTGAAAAATGGTATGTTTATTTTAGGACCACAAAATGTCAGTCACAGATTTTAAACAAGAAGTCAGCTGCAAAAGTGGTAACACTTTATATGGATGGATGCTCAGGACCCGCCTCTCATATACAGAGCCGCGAACAACAAAATACTGATATGTAACACTACATTATTCCCGTATCGGCCAGTTGTAGGTTTCAAATTATCCTTCAGCCACCACTAGGGGGAGCTCACTGTATAGAATGTCTTCATCTCCCAGTGATTCAGTGCTAGGGGTATAAACTGTTATGTAGTGAGCTCCCTATCGGCCAGTGGTAGGTTTTCAATTATCCCTTCAGCCACCACTAGGGGGAGCGCACTGTATAGAATGTCCATCTCCCTGTGAGTTCAGTGCTAGGGGTATAAATTGTTATGTAGTGACCTCCCTATTGGCCAGTGGTAGGTTTTGAATTATCCCTTCAGCCACCACTAGGGGGAGCTCACTGTATGGAATGTCCTTTCCCCGTGAGTTCAGTGCTAGGGGTATAAATTGTTATGTCACTACAAAACAATTTATACTACATAACAATTTATGGGATAATTCGAAACCTACCACTGGCTGATAAAGAGCTCACTAGCTCCCTATCAGCCAGTGGTAGGTTTCAAATGATCCCATCAGCCACCACTAGGAGGAGCTCACTGTATAGAATGTCCATCTCCCTGTGAGTTCAGTGCTAGGGGTATAAATTGTTATATAATGAGCTCCCTCTAGTGGTGGCTGTATAAATCTGTATGTAGTGAGCTCCCTCTAGTGGTGGCTGTATAAATCTGTATGTAGTGAGCTCCCTCTAGTGGTGGCTGTATAAATCTGTATGTAATGAGCTCCCTCTAGTGGTGGCTGTATAAATCTGTATGTTGTGAGCTCCCTCTAGTGGTGTCTGTATAAATCTGTATGTAGTGAGCTCCCTCTAGTGGTGGCTGTATAAATCTGTATGTAGTGAGCTCCCTCTTGTGATGGCTGTATAAATCTGTATGTAGTGAGCTCCCTCTAGTGGTGGCTGTATAATATGTATGTAGTGAGCTCCCTCTAGTGGTGGTTGTATAAATCTGTATGTAGTGAGCTCCCTCTAGTGGTGGATGTATAAATCTGTATGTAGTAAGCTCCCTCTAGTGGTGGCTGTATAAATCTGTATCTAGTGAGCTCCCTCTAGTGGTGACTGTATAAATCTGTATGCAGTGAGCTCCCTCTAGTGGTGTCTGTATAAATCTGTATGTAGTGAGCTCCCTCTAGTGGTGGCTGTATAAATCTGTATGCAGTGAGCTCCCTCTAGTGGTGACTGTATAAATCTGTATGTAGTGAGCTCCCTCTAGTGGTGGCTGTATAAATCTGTATGTAGTGAGCTCCCTCTAGTGGTGACTGTATAAATCTGTATGCAGTGAGCTCCCTCTAGTGGTGACTGTATAAATCTGTATCTAGTGAGCTCCCTCTAGTGGTGGCTGTATAAATCTGTATGTAGTGAGCTCCCTCTAGTGGTGGCTGTATAAATCTGTATGTAGTGAGCTCCCTCTAGTGGTGGCTGTATAAATCTGTATGTAGTGAGCTCCCTCTAGTGGTGGCTGTACGCAATCAGAAAATTATTTTTATATGAAGAAGGCGATTTAGAGCTGTACGTGTCAAATAGGAGCAGTGACTGCAATGATACCAAAATATGCTGGACACAAACCCCTTTAGATGTATAAGGCTATGTGCGCACTAGAGCTTTTTACCTGCGGATTTACCCGCGGATTTGCCCCGGAAATTTCTTGAGAAATGTCTGCAATCTTTGTGCAGACATTTCCCATGAAATTCTATGAGAAAAAAAAATAGCTGTGCGCACTGTGCGGATTTTTCTCAAGAAAATTTCTTGAGAAAATTTTCTCGAGAAAATGAGCATGTTCATTATTTCCGCAGAAATTCCGGGGGTATACCGCAGGTAGCATTGATGTGCGGTATACCACCGGAATGGCCGCGATTTACCTGCGGTAATGCTCATCGCTGCCTGCGGTTTTGCAGGAAGCGATGTCATTATGCCAGGAAGAGGAAGCGGAGCAGGACACAGACGTCACACTGCCTGGACGCCGCACAGAAGCGCTTCCGTGCGACCTCCAGGTGCCCGTGCAATCTGTGTCCTGCTCCAGCCTCGCGGCTGCCTGCCTGCCCTGCAATGTCAGTGTCTGCCCGCAGTGTCAGCAGCCTGTCACGCTGCAGCGCAGGCAGAAACTGACACTCAGCAGTGCGTGCAGCCGCGGGGATGACGATCGCTGCTGTCAGGAGGTGAGATCATTACCTGCTGTGACGATCTCCTGCCTCCTGACGTCAGCGCTGTCACTGCTGTCTATGCCCGTCTCGCGAGCGGCCCGAGACTGTCACTAGCGGTGACGTCACAGGCTCTCGCGATACTGCTGAGAACGCGGCGGGCATAGAAGTCAGTGACAGCGCTGACGTCAGCAGTACAGGAGATGATCACAGAAGGTAATGATCTCATCTATGCTCCTGATGGCAGCGCTCGGCATCCCCTGCAGTGACCTGGGCTGACCTATTGATGTTAGCTCAGGTCACTGCATTGCTCTCCCAGCCAATGGGGAACATTCTGTTCTTCATTGACTGGGACAGCGACTATGGTATGTATCGCCGTGCCCCCCACCCCCTTATTGGATTACGCCGGACATGGAATTGATTGTTATTTTCAATAAATTGGTTAAAGAGGGAATGTTTTGGGGAGTGTTTTTTCAAATAAAACTTTTTTTGTTGTCTATTTTTTATTTCTTACTGACTGGGTTGGTGATGTCGGGTATCTGATAGACGCCTGACCTCACCAACCCCAGGGCTTGATGCCAGGTGACATTACACATCTGGCATCAACCCCATATATTACCTCGTTTGCCAACGCACCAGGGCGCGGGATGAGCTGGGGCGAAGCGCCAGGATTGGCACGTCCAATGGATGCGCCACTTCTGGGGCGGCTGCGGCCTGCTATTTTTAGGCTGGGGAGTGTCCAATAACAGTGGACCTCCCTAGTCTGAGAATACCAGACCACAGCTGTCCGCTTTACCTTGGCTGGTGATCCAATTTGGGGGGACCCCACGTTTTTTGTTTTAAATTATTTATTTAATGTAAAATAACAGCGTGGGGTGCCCTCTATTTTGGATTACCAGCCAAGGTGAAGCTGCCAGCTGTGGTCTGCAGGCTGCAGCCGTCTGCTTTACCCTAGCTGGCTACAAAAGATGGGGGGACCTCACGTCGTTTTTTTTTTAATTATTTATTTATTTTATAGCTAAATACAAGGCTAAGCACCCTTTAGGCTATGTGCGCACGTTGCGTAAATACATGCAGTTACGCTGCGCTTTGTAGTGCAGCGTAACTGCATGCGTCCTGCGTCCCCTGCACAGTCTATGGAGATTGTGCAGGGGCCGTGCGCACGTGGCGTTTTAGAGCGCAGCGCTTCGGCTTCTGCCGAAGCGCTGCGTTCTAAGAAGTGACATGTCACTTCTTCCGTGCGCTTTGCCTGCAGCCCCTGCTCTGTCTATGGCAGGAGCTGCAGGCAGAGCGCATGGAATCGGCTTTTTTTTTTGCTGCCGGTTGCGTTTTTTCTGCATAGACTTTAATTAGTGCCGCATTGTGCCGCAAGGCCTTGCGTTCCATCCGGTTTTTCCCGCATGCGGCAGATTTAGCCAATGCGGCGGCCGGATGGAACGTTGCCTAGCACGTTTTTTCGTGCGGCAAAAAAAACCGCATCGCGCCGCATTCGGCCGATGCGGCACATTTTTCAATGCATGCCTATGGCGGCCGGATGCGGCGCGATGCGACAAAGAACGCATCCGGCCGCCGCATGCGGTTTTTGCCACTGCGCATGCTCAGTAGCATGCCGCAAGCTGCAAAAAACGGACGGGCCGCATGGGAAAAACTTATGCAAAGGATGCGGTGTTTTCACCGCATCCGTTGCATAGCTTGCACAGCCGGATTGAGCCGCAGAGCTCAAGCCGGAGGTGTGAAAGCAGCCTTATCTGTCTATCGATTATCTATATTATTTATTGCAAAACCGCAGGGAGCAACCCGCGGTAAATCCGCGGTAAATCCGCGGCAAGTCCGCGGCAAATCCGCGGCAAATCCGCATGCGTTTTTGCCGCGGATTTTTCCGCAGGTGCGGAAATCTTCCACTCCCAGAAGTTTCTCAAGAAATTTTCTTGAGAAACTTCACATTTCTAGTGCGCACATAGCCTAAATATACAGAAAAAGAATGACGAAAATATAATAAAAAAAAATAATAATTACCCACTTCCTCCCCCGAAAAATAAAAAGAAACACAACAACAACAAAAAATGGAAATATTTTTTTTTTGTGCAAATAATACATGAAGGGAAAAGTATAATTCGAAAATCTAACAATAAAAAGTATTAAATATGTCAAAAATGGCTTACTTTGGCATATTGTAGACACTAAATGCTATGAACGCTCTAGACAATAATATATAAAGTTACATCAGTGTAAAATAACATGGAAATGCGCAAAAATAAAAGAAAAAAATATTGGTTGGTCAATAAATTCTGGTTGTTAAAGGGTTAACTAATAATAATAAAAAAGGGTAGTGGGTTTGCTTGTGGTTCTCAGTGAAGGACGGGGCCCATTTCGGAGTTTTGACCTGTGATTTCCGTGTATGACCTGGTGATGATGAGCCCCAATGACACTTTCCCTCTGAGTCTCGTGAGGTCCTTTGTTTCAAGTAAATGGTCCAGTTGTAACGTTGGCGTTAACTCAGAATACATCCTCCTCCTCCTCCTCCACCGGACTGATTCTGTCTTCTTAGGTCCTCGATCGTCCTCTGAAGTTGATCCAGAGCCTGCTGATGCGTTGAATTCAATGTCGACTGATGCGCCTAAAAATATTAAAAGCAAAAGTTGGATAAAATAATCAATCTCATCACATTGTGCTCAGATAAAAACCTCTCATGACTTAGTCCTACTTATTAATGTTTAGAATTCAAAATTATATCCCACAGCAGCCCCCAAAACTCCCAGTAACGACCACTTTGGGCATTTTTGGCTGAAACTATATTGACAGTAAATCCTGTAGACTGTAACCCACAACCGGATTCCCAATGGATCAGTGCTGATTCTGGGTGTTGGTCAGGTACCTGCAGCTTCTGATTTATTTGTCTCTGGTTTTCTTGAACCATCTGTCTTCTGTTCCGCTCCATCTTGTCATTCAGGGAGTTTATGAACTGCTGGTGGTTCGCCGTCTGCCGTTTCATGGACTGCTCCAAGTTTCTGGATCTCTTCTCCACCAATGCCCTATCCTGTTGTGCTAACATGGCCTTGATCTGGGACTCTGGAGGAGGTGATGAAATGAGAAAGATTAGGAGGAAGTTTCTGCCATCATCCATTTTTTTTTTCAGTTAAAATCTACACAAAAAGTTCAATAATTTTGCTTGCTGAGGTTCTGAGGTTACACCCCTATGCATGTTTCAGTATCAGGTTGCGCTGTTTGGCCCATAGTCCCTAATTCAGACTATAGGTATAGAATTGTGTCCGTAATTGGATCCACATCTCCCCTTGTATCTGGTGGTCATTGGTTTGTCAACCCCAGATAATAGGGGGCTATCTTGTAATGTTTGGATTTGGCCCAATAGTATAAAAATGGGGTGTTAGGTAAATCCTCTCTAATGGTATCTCTTTATAATTATTACATTGCAATACATTTATTTTTGTGCTACTTTATCTACCTTTTTACAGTTGTTGGTCAATTTATCAGTTTTAATTCCTCACCTCTTTACGTTCTAAATTGGGCTTTCTGAGGTTATGAGGTTGTGTACCGCCCCCGTGGAAGCAGCCAAGCTGCTCGGATCCGGGTTTGCTGTAGCTCGAGGGTCTCCGGACCCGGGGGTCGTGCGGCAACTCAAATGAAGGGGGTATTTACAGGGGAGTTGATATATATAGTTCGTGACGCCACCCGTGGTGTACGGTAATTTGGGGAGTACCGCCGCTACCGTTGGGAGTACCCGGGGTGATGAAGTGGGGCAGCAAGGTGTCGAAGCCCTCCACGTGTAGAGAGGATGCCCCGGGACTCGGTGTGGGGGTGCCGTGGGATGCAGGGGTCACTCTCGTACTCACTCAGTCAATAACCAGACACTGACAACTGGGTAAACCAAGTTTTCCGGGTGCCGCTGCTGCTGAGGGGAGCTTGGCCGTGTCCCGTCCCTTATAGTGTTGCCTGGTGGTGGTCCGTGACCTGCCTCCTGGCACTAAGTTTAACTTCAACGTGGTGGCCCAGTAGTATGGAACTTGCCGGGCCCCGCTCCCCACTGTGGCTAGGTGTGGGAGCCTGCTCTCAGGGCTCACGCTTGGGATTTTCTGGACCGTTTTGGATTGGAAAGTCCTATCCCCCTCGTTGTGCTAATGCCCCGATTCTGGAGCGGGTGGGAACAGATCATAAAGGCCCTGTTCTCCTCAGGTGAATTGTCGGGTTGCTTGAAGCTGCTCCCCGACCTAGGGTCCGTGTACCCCGTTGTGCCTTCGGTTCCAGACTGGTGATAGTGCTAGGCTGCCAGCTGTCCTCCTCGACAGGTCCAAACACCTTTCCACAATCCCCTGCGACCAGGGGTCCGACTCCTCTAGGCCCAGACCACCGTCTGCAACCTAGACAGCTTCTCGAGGAGCCACCTCTCCAGACCTCCTCTCACTCCCTACACTCCGACTGACTACACTCCTCACCTCCCCTCCCTGACCGCCCAGGTGGGAGACTCTAAGCCACTCAAGCCGTCCACTGGGGTGTCTGGTGGGTGTGGTGCAGGGTGTATCTAGGATATGATTTGCTGTTGGAGGCAACACTATTAAGATAGGGACTCAGAAACACGAGGGATTTGGAATACTGGACAAAAGGGCAATTTGCGCAGTATCCTGTGATGACCTGATAGGCCAGGGGCGTCACAGTTGCACCCCTATATATGTTCCAGTGTCACATTGTGCTGGTTGGCCAGTAATCCCCAATTTAGACTATGGGTATAGAATTGTGTCCGTAATTGGAATCACATCTCCCCTTCTATTCGGTGGTCATTGGTATGCCAGCCACAGAAAATAGGGGGCTATCTTATAATGTTTGGATTTGACCCAATAGTATAAAAATGGGGTGTTATGTAAATCCTCTCTAATGGTTTCTCTTTATAATTATTATAGTAAATAATATACCTTCTTGAATGGAGACACAATTCCTTTTTCTCTATTGTGCTGTGATATTGCACTATTAATTGTTGGAGAGTGGTGTCTCCTTCCGAAGGGCTAAATATGTGAAAGGGCATACATGTCTTTTGCAGACTGTGCTGGATATAACGTTGTATCGGCGCATGCGTGTACATGCGCGCTACTCAGAATCTGTACCAACATGACACCGTGGACTTCATTGCACATGTACTTGTATATTGATTGAAAAAGGTTCTTGTCATGAACCGAAACGTCACCATTATGGCCAACTAGAAACACAAGTTGTTTCTGCTTTTCTTCCTCCATTAACTTATTTCGAAATTGGTGGAACGGTTCTTGCTTGTGAAGTTTGGCACCCACATTTCTGTTGGTGTTGCTTCTACTTTTATCCATCCAGCCATCTATCCTCCCATCGAGCCATCTATCCTCCCATCCAGTCATCCATCCAGCCATCTATCCATCCAGCCATCCATCCATCCATTCATCCAGCCATCCATCCAAGCATCCATCCATCCATCTATCTATCCATCCAGCCATCTATCCTCCCATCCAGCTATCTATCATCCATCCATCCATCCAGCCATCTATCCATCCATTCATCCATGCATCTAAGCATCCATCCATCCAGCCATCTATCCATCCAGCCATCTATCCATCCAGCCATCTATCCATCCAGCCATCTATCCATCCAGCCATCTATCCTCCCATCCAGCCATCCATCCATCCATCCATCCATCCAACCATCTAAGTGTAGACCACCCCTCTACCTGCTAGCTTTTTCTCTGCCTGGACGACATTCTCCTCGAGCTGCTGGATGGCTTCTTCAATGTTCTTGTTTTCAAGCATGAATTTTGTCAGCACCTCATGAGACTGAGAGAAGAAATTCATAAAATGTTACTCCATAAAGTCAACCTCACCCCTGATTGTACCAATCCGAGCCATAGACTTCAATGGGATTAGTGAAAGCTGTAAGATGTATTATTGGGTTCAAGGGGAACAGAAACATTCCTTATGCACTGATTGCCTTCAAGGCAGAATTGTATAGTCCTACACTATGGCTCTGTGAAGGGAAACAAGCACAACCCCATTAACAAAAATTAAAATTTAGCAACACTTTCTTGCCTAAGGCATTGTACCATCACACAAATATACAATATAATTGTGAAAAGTGAAAAACTAAAGCCCTGGTTGAGGAAAGGCTGGACCCAGATGTAGGAGTAACCCTCCTTCTCAAAGAGGCACTGTGAGTTGTCACAAATTTTGGAGAGCGGGGCTAACGACAAGAGGTCCATGTGAAGTGTTTGGCCCTCTCTTCTCTATAGTGCTGATCAAGGTATATTCCAATATCTTCACCTATTGTGGCTCATCAGAGGTGAAGGACAAACGGGAATATATTGGCGCAACCATAAGTGTGAACACCAACCATTAAGTAGGTTGTGTCATCTGACATATTGGCTACCTCAATCTAGATTGTGACTCCTTCTAGAATCTTAGGGCGGCTTTGCACACTACGACATCGCAGGTGCAATGTCGGTGGGGTCAAATCGAAAGTGACGCACATCCGGCGTCACTTGCAATGTCGTAGTGTGTAAATCCTAGATGATACGATGAACGAGCGCAAAAGCGGCGTTATCGTATCATCGTTGCAGCCTCTGACATTTCCATAATGCCGGGGGAGCGACAGGTACGATGTTGTTCCTCGCTCCTGCGGCACCACACATCGCTGTGTGTGAAGCTGCAGGAGCGAGGAACATCTCCTTACCTGCCGCCGGCTGCAATGCGGAAGGAAGGAGGTGGGCGGGATGTTTACATCCTGCTCATCTCCGCCCCTCCGCCACTATTGGCCGCCTGCCGTGTGACGTCACTATGACGCCGCACGACCCGCCCCCTTAGGAAGGAGGCGGGTCGCCGGCCAGAGCGACGGTCGCAGGGCAGATGAGTGCATGTAAAGCTGGCGTAGCGATAATTTTTGCTACGCCAGCTATCACACGATATCGTACCTGCGACGGGGGCGGGGACTATCGCGTGCGACATCGCAGCATCGGCTTGCGATGTCGCAACGTGCAAAGCCCGCCTTAGTCTGGGTAGATATATGGATCATTTGAGAGGTT
This sequence comes from Anomaloglossus baeobatrachus, assembly GCF_048569485.1. Classification (NCBI taxonomy): domain Eukaryota; kingdom Metazoa; phylum Chordata; class Amphibia; order Anura; family Aromobatidae; genus Anomaloglossus; species Anomaloglossus baeobatrachus. The sequence continues at coordinate 32,817,214 of NC_134363.1, read as the reverse complement.
GTTGGGTTTAAAGCTGAGAAGGCTAATGGCGAGCACCAATTCATGGTTACCCCTTGCCATTGACAGGGTCTACAGAGGCTCCTTTTGACTACATGGACCATAACTATTCCCAATAATTCTCTCAAAGAGCTTTGATTACAGCTAGATATATTCTTTTCTGAAAAGGTCTGGCATTGCCGAGAGAATATACTTTGAAGATGCGGCCAAGGACCATAGCGGGAAAGAAGACTAGTCCTGCTCCACTCCACCTCTGGCCGGCTCTTCGTAGCACTGCTGCATGAGCTTCCCCAGTCTCTCCCTATGTACACGCAAGAGAGAAACCTATCAATCACCTGCAGCAGAGCTGAGAAGAGTGCCACCAATTTCCCTGGAAAGACGCGAGTTACTACTAATGAATCTCTTTAAGATCATCACAACCTTAGTAATGTGAAAGTGACTTCAAAAAAAGCCGTTTTTTACTTCATTGTTGTCACACGCCATCTGAAATATTTATTCCGTGCTTTTCTCCCCTGATCTTGACCTGTGACATCCTCTCGCTACCCAGATTCACTATAAATAAGCTGCTGCATTCCCTGCCTTGGCTTTTATACAGACTCTAATATTTCCTCCTAATTAGCTGCACTATACCATGTGATCTGAAAGCTGCAGGGCATTATGGATAAGCTGTGCGACCACTTCAGAGGTCATGTGAGCCTTCTCTGGCTATTGCAATCTTCTGCTGGACATATTTTTGAGAGTTTTGCATGAATTGAATCATTGCTCGAATTTGCTGAGAAAATTGAACACAAATTCTATTTGCTCATCCCTGCTCAACCTAAAATCGGATCCCTTTTGTGGAGATCTTGACAATATAAGGATTACCTTTACTCCCTTTCCTGGCATTCTCTGATACCTTTCCAGGAATTTCGCCTTTTCGAACAAGAAAAGCTCGTGGCCTCCCGGCCGGGTGTAACGCCCCTGCATGAGCCCGTTCTGCATGGTCAGGCTAAGGCTCTTGAGAAGATTGGTAGACACTTCTATTGATTTCTCTTCATTTCTTTTCATAAATTCACGTCTCTTATTGCAAATCTGAATCTGTTGGTAAAATCGAAAAGGCAATTACACCTGGAATGGGATATGTCTCTATATGTGGGGGCAAAACTATTCATGTAAGGTAACCCCCTTAACCAACATTCATGCTGCTTTGTCTTTTTACATGTGTGGATCAAGCGGACAGACACATCTAAAATCCCCTTGAAGAAACATAGATCATTTGCAAAGTGGATGTGGATAAATGTAAAGTGATGCATCTGGGCTCTAATATATTGCAAGCACCATATGGGGACTAAAACTAGGAGAGTCACTGACACAGAAGAATCTGAATGTGCACCGAGCGTACCCGAGCACTCCGATGCTCGATCGAGTGGTCAGCATACGTACAGCACCGGAACTCGGACACTGATTTTTGTAAAGCCCGTGTTTGGTACGAACCCCGAAGCTTACAGTTTGGGTTCGCTTATCTCTATTTTTGAGGAAAGATTAAACTTATTAAATTAATTAGTCTTGAGAACAGATATCGAAAGGACAACTTGGCTAAGTTGTTCAAGAACATAAATGGCCTATGCAAAACATATGTTAAAAAGCTGTTTCATGTAAACCCCCTCAAAAGAGAAGAGAGTGCTCCCTCAGTTTGTAGAAGGACAGGTTTAATCTCCAGAGGATACAAGAGGACACTCCTTCTGTTTAGAGAAATACAGGTTGAATCTTAAGAGAAGACAAGAGAGCATGCCTTCCATCTGGAGAAAGACAAGTCAAATCTCCAGAGAAGAGAAGAGGGCACTCCTTCCATCTGGAGAAAGACAGGTTGATTTTCCAGAGAAGCCAAGAGGACACGCCTTCCATCTGGAGAAAGACAAGTCAAATCTCCAGAGAAGACAAGAGGACACGCCTTCCATCTGAAGAAAGACACGTCAAATCTCCAAAAAAGACAAGAGGACACTCCTTCCATCTGGAGAAAGACAGGTTGATTTTCCAGAGAAGCCAAGAGGACACGCCTTCCATCTGGAGAAAGACAAGTCAAATCTCTAGAGAAGACAAGAGGACACGCCTTCCATCTGAAGAAAGACACGTCAAATCTCCAGAAAAGAGAAGAGGGCACTCCTTCCATCTGGAGAAAGACAGGTTGAATCTCCAGAGGAGAAAAGACTGCACTCCTTCTATTTGCAGAAAGACAGGTTGAATCTCCAGAGAATACAAGAGGGCACTCCTTCTGTTTGGAGTAAGACAGGTTGAGTTTCCAGAGAAGGCAAGAGGGCACTCCTTCCATCTGGAGAAAGACAGGTCGAATCTCCAGAGAAGACAAGAGGTCACTCCTTCCATTTGGAGAAAGACAGGTCGAATCTCAAGAGGAGTCAAGAGGAGACTCCTTCCCTCTGGAGAAAGAAAGGTTGAATCTCCAGAGAATACCAGAGGGTACTCCGTCCATCAGGAGGATATGTGGATCTCCAGAGAAGACAAGAGGGCACTCCTTCCATCAAGTGAAAGATATGTCAGATCTCCAGAGAATACAAGAGGGCACTCCTTCCATCAAGTGAAAGATATGTCAGATCTCCAGAGAATACAAGAGGGCACTGCTTCCATCAAGTGAAAGATATGTCAGATCTCCAGAGAATACAAGAGGGTACTCCTTCCATCTGGAGAAAGACATGTCGAATCTCCAGAGAATACAAGAGGGCACTCCTTTCGTCTGGAGAAAGACAGTTTAAATCTCAGAAGACAAGAATCTCAGAATCTCAGAAGACAAGAGGGCACTCCTTCCATCTGGAAAAAGACAGGCCAAATCTCCAGAGAATACAAGAGGGCACTCCTTCCATCTGGAGAGAGACATGACGAATCTCCAGAGAAGACAAGAAGGAACTCCTTCCATCTGGATAAAGACAGGTTCAGTCTCCAGAGGAAACAAGTGGGTACTCCTCCTGTTTCTTTACCATGAGAATTATTAATCTGTGGAATAGATTAGGAATGAAAAACTTGCTTTTTTATGGAAGATCGTCCATGCACTGTGGATGTACCGACACCCCCACCCTTTATCCTTTCCCTATCCCGTGGTTTCGCATTATTGACATGTGTCTTTTTCTCAACCATACTATGTAGCCATGTAAGGCTGGATATCTGACCTTTAGTTCTTGTTGATATTTCTGACTCTTATCATTGAGTGACCGCTTCATGAAGACTTGATCGGCCTTATCCTTGCTTTTCATGTGCATGTTCAGAAACTCATACTCAGTCAATGTTGGAAACTTCGGGACTTGCTTTTCCATCTCAGATTCGTAAGTGGACAGTGCGTCTTGTAAAGCTGCATTGTTTTCAATCTCTGACAAAGCCAGAACTGCATTCTCCATGCAAGGTACCGACCCGCTCTGAATAGTGTCCACGTACATGGATGCAAGCTTACCCAACACTAAGGAGGAAAAGCGAAGCATTAATGGGGATGTCCTGCTGTAGAGCTTCATGTGCAGATGCTACAGATTTTGCTCAGCAACAAGGGCATGAGTGCAGTCTGTGAGCTTAAGAAGGGCATGAGCTCAATTTGTGAGACAGAGGAGGGCATGAGCACATTCTATGAGCCTAAGGAGAGCATGAGGGCAATCTGTGAGCCTGAGGAGAGCATGAGCACATTCTTTGAGCCTAAGGAGAGGATGAGGGCAATCCGTGAGCCTGAGGAGGACATGAGCGCAATCTGTGAGCCTGAGGAGGACATGAGTGCGATATGTGAGCCTAAAGAGAGCATGAGCGTGATCTGTGAGCCTGAGGAGGACATGAGTGTGATATGTGAGCCTAAAGAGAGCATGCGCGTGATCTGTGAGCCTGAGGAGGACATGAGTGCAGTCTGTGTGAGTGAGGAGGGCATGAGCGCAATCTGTGAGCCTGAGGACAGCATGAGCGCAGTCTGTGAGCCAGAGGAGGGCATGAGCGCAGTTTGTGCGCCTGAGGAGGGTATGAGCACAGTCTGTGAGCCTGAGGAGAGCATGAGCGCAATCTGCGAGCCTGAGGAGAGCATGAGCGCGATCTGTGAGCCTGAGGAGGGCATGAGCGCAGTCTGTGAGCCTGAGGAGAGCATGAGTGCAATCTGTGAGCCTGAGGAAGGCATGAGCACAATCTGTGAGCCTGAGGAGAGCATGAGTGCAGCCTGTGAGCCTGAGGAGAGCATGAGTGCAGCCTGTGAGCCTGAGGAGAGCATGAGTGCAGTCTGTGAGCCTGAGGAGAGCATGAGCGCAGTCTGTGAGCCTGAGGAGAGCATAAGCGCAGTTTGTGAGCCTGAGGAGAGCATGAGTGCAATCTGTGAGCCTGAGGAAGGCATGAGCACAATCTGTGAGCCTGAGGAAAGCATGAGCGCAGCCTGTGAGCATGAGGAGAGCATGAGCGCAGTCTATGAGTCTGAGGAGAGCATGAGCGCAATCTGTGAGCCTGAGGAGAGCATGAGCGCAATCTGTGAGCCTGAGGAGGGCATGAGCGCAGTCTGTGAGCCTGAGGAAGGCATGAGCGCAGTCTGTGAGCCTGAGGAGGGCATGAGCGCAGTCTGTGAGCTTGAGGAGGGCTTGAGCGCAGATGTAATGCCTGATTTGAGCCACAAACTCAGACTGGCTGTAAGGGGAGTCTAGAGAAAAGCCGCTCACAAAGCAGGACCCCAAGAACTCTGTAACCCTTTAACCCCTATACAGGGATTTGGAATTACGCAGAGCCTCAGAGATCGCTACCTGCGGTAGACTGTAGTCCGTGGTCGTCAGGCAGGGTCAAAAACAAGGAGATGCAAAACAGGAACCGAATCGGCAGGCAAGGGCGTAGTGAGGAGACAAAGCAGAGGTCAAATCCAGAACTGGCAGCAAGGTACAAAAATGACAGGCAGGAGGGTAGTCAAAAAACAAGCAAAGGTCAGCGCACAGGAATCAACATACAAACAGCACATGAGCCAGCAGTACAGAACTATCTCTGGTAGTGGTCATGTGACAGGAGGGGGAATAAGAACGGTGTGGTGTCTTCCCATTGGCTGCAGGTGAATGTTGGCAGCTTCAGCTGGAAGACACACAGGCCACCTACAGTCAGCCAGTGGTACTGCAGGTTCCAGGGAAACCCAGCCTAGTGGATGAGCGTAGCCTGTGCTCCGCAGAGCCACGGGCACCAACTCCTCTCCCATCACCAGCACTATCCATGGTGGGAATATGGCGTCGTCTGGCGATCGGAGCAAAAGTCGCAGGAGCGGGCTCCGGTGGGGACGTGACAGCAGTCTGTGAGCCTGAGGAGGGTATGAGCGCAGTCTGTGAGCCTGAGGAGAGCATGAGCGCAATCTGTGAGCCTGAAGAGAGCATGAGCGCAATCTGTGGGAGTGAGGAGGGCATGAGCGCAGTCTGTGAGCCTGAGGAGGGCATGAGCGCAGTCTGTGAGCCTGAGGAGGGTATGAGCACAGTCAGTGAGCCTGAGGAGGGTATGAGCGCAGTCTGTGAGCCTGAGGAGAGCATGAGCACAATCTGTGAGCCTGAGGAGAGCATGAGCGCAATCTGTGAGACTGAGGAGGGCATGAACGCAATCTGTGAGACTGAGGAGGGCATGAGCGCAATCTGTGAGCCTGAGGAGGGCATGAGCGCAATCTGTGAGCCTGAGGAGGGCATGAGCGCAATCTGTGGTAGTGAGGAGGACATGAGCGCAATCTGTGGTAGTGAGGAGGGCATGACCGCAATCTGTGGTAGTGAGGAGGACATGAGCGCAATCTGTGGTAGTGAGGAGGACATGAGCGCAATCTGTGAGCCTGAGGAGGGCATGAGCGCAATCTGTGGTAGTGAGGAGGACATGAGCGCAATCTGTGGTAGTGAGGAGGGCATGACCGCAATCTGTGGTAGTGAGGAGGACATGAGCGCAATCTGTGGTAGTGAGGAGGACATGAGCACAATCTGTGGTAGTGAGGAGGACATGAGCGCAATCTGTGGTAGTGAGGAAGACATGAGCGCAATCTGTGGTAGTGAGGAAGACATGAGCGCAATCTGTGGTAGTGAGGAGGACATGAGCGCAATCTGTGGTAGTGAGGAGGACATGAGCGCAGTCTGTGGTAGTGAGGAGGACATGAGCGCAATCTGTGGTAGTGAGGAGGACATGAGCGCAATCTGTGGTAGTGAGGAGGACATGAGCGCAGTCTGTGGTAGTGAGGAGGACATGAGCGCAGTCTGTGGTAGTGAGGAGGACATGAGCGCAATCTGTGGTAGTGAGGAGGACATGAGTGCAATCTGTGGTAGTGAGGAGGACATGAGCGCAATCTGTGGTAGTGAGGAGGACATGAGCGCAGTCTGTGGTAGTGAGGAGGACATGAGCGCAATCTGTGGTAGTGAGGAGGACATGAGCGCAATCTGTGGTAGTGAGGAGGACATGAGCGCAGTCTGTGGTAGTGAGGAGGACATGAGCGCAGTCTGTGGTAGTGAGGAGGACATGAGCGCAATCTGTGGTAGTGAGGAGGACATGAGCGCAATCTGTGGTAGTGAGGAGGACATGAGCGCAATCTGTGGTAGTGAGGAGGACATGAGCGCAATCTGTGGTAGTGAGGAGGACATGAGCGCAATCTATGGTAGTGAGGAGGACATGAGCGCAGTCTGTGGTAGTGAGGAGGACATGAGCGCAGTCTGTGAGCCTGAGGATGTCATGAGGCTTTAAACTGTCTTTTTCCAAAACGCTGCAGCAATTCAGAGTTAAACATATATGGCTGGAATTGTGCAGGCACTTGTATAATAGATGCTACCCGTGGATCGAGTCAGGAATATTTAGCACTGCATTACAATACTTATTTGTTGCCA